>NW_027111628.1:318854-354640 GCF_000696795.3 Halyomorpha halys
TATCTGACTTCGAGCCATCTGTATATATAGCGGTATGTTCTGGTAGAGTTTGTAGCAGTTCTCGGAACTTTGCTTGATATTTTGACATTGTTGTATTTTGTTTGCGGTATTTAGATAGTTGGAGATTTACATTTGGACGTTGGTAGGTCCAGGGGAGAGATCCAGCCGAGATCTCTAGTAGACAATGCCCGGCTTTGTATTTTATTTGTCTATGGGACGAAGACAATTTTCTAAGATTACACTAGGGAAATTAGTATTTGGTATATCTTTTGTTCTATAGGAATAATCTATAGCATTTTTTGCGATGTTTAAATCAATTACTTTGCAGATGTAACTGTATAATTGTTATGAGATTTTGCTTCGGAATTTAAAAGAATATTGATTTCTAGATATGTCATTCGATAATTTGTCCTATTCAAGATAGTTCAATTTTTTTTTTACACTAAATTCTGTTTTTATTTGAATCATGTTTTCATTGAAGGAAACAAGCTCACTCACTCTGAATCACTCTCCAATTCAAACCCCTCCCATCCAGCTGGACACTTTAGTGCACTTGTACACAAAAGCGATAACCATTAATAATACAAACTAACAAAGTACTTTCAATTAAATGCTTAAATTAGTCACAAACAAATTTATTCCAAACTGTTCCGATTCTCAACATGCCCTTGTGAAATAAATCTCCTCAATTGTTGAACGTTTTCTCAAAACCGTTCGATTTCTTAGTAGTTACTAGTAATTCTTAAAATCTTACTATTTTCATATAGTAGAATGGCTATGTTTGTTATAATTTTAATTCCAAAATCAAACAGTTATTTTGAGAGTTTTTTGCCGGAAGTCTATCGATCCATTAATGCAGAATATTTATCTATCAAGGCGACCATCAGTTCTTCAACAGCAATTAACTGAGCATTGTTTCCCTGCCCTGGCTGGTCGATGGAGTGCCAAACAAGAATTCCATTCCACCTCGGAAGCCAGTCCAACTTCCAGCCTGGCTAATTAAAAACTTCGTCAGTGTCACGTCATATCGCGGATGATGGGTCCTCGTGGTGGCCCATCCTCGCCAATCCAATTTACTCGGGATTTATTCTTTCTCTCCTTCTTATATAAGTTTTATATCCGCCTCCTCTGGGATTTCTTGAGCTTTACTTCAAATTCACCTCCTAAAATTCAATCGCTGAATGTTCAACGAGCCGTCAGATTTTAATTTCGTTGTTGGAGTCAATCTTCGAGGTGCCACTTGGAAATAAGTTTTTCGATTTATTCCTGAAGTCGGTTGGATGAGGATGTCGTTTTAAAGGAAGGAACTTATCAAGCGAAGAGCTGGTCTGTAGGCCAGTAGAGAATATAGGCTGCAGGAGCAAGACTGCCAACCAGTCTCAGCATCTCAGGTCAGTAGAGTCCCCTTCTCCATTCTCATAAGGCTTTAAGAAAACGTTAAACAGTAGAGAATCTTACTATTAAAACAGTGCATATCATATTTGCAAAAGTTTTTCTTTTTGTTGAATAATTATTCTAACTTAAACCTAACCAGAGATAGGGATTTCGATAGGAAAGGATTGAAGGGCACGATTTAAAATGAAAAAAAAAAAACATTATTTTTATTTATGAACATATCTTTTTTTGAAATAACCTCAAAGGAACTATGATAAAGAATAATAGAAAAAATATCAGAAAATTAACTGAACAAATCGGGTAGTTTTTTTGTTCTTACATGTTGTTTGAGATTAGATAGGCATTGAAAATCTAAACTTTCGATCATGACAGATGATAGTTTATCTTATTCAAGAAAATCTATCAACTTTTCGTTAATTTTCTCAACCTTTCATTCTATTCTCAATATTCTAAAAACTAATGAGGAAAGAAATGGTATGCCTTTGGTAAATCAGAGGAAATTATTTTAAATTTAAGTAATTTCAGAGCTCTGTACTCTTGGAGCGCTGTATCCCAGATTTTATTTTTCCAAAAACATATATATATATTTTTTTTTTTACGAAAAATTAGGAATTTTGTTTTGTGTTATTTTTATTTATTTATTTTTTTTTACAAATATGAAAACTACGATTTCTTTTAATCATATTATATTTTCTTATCAGAATGATAATCTTAAGTTTATAAAAATAAGGAGGATATTATCAGTATGGCCATTTAAAACAAAAATTTTATAATGCTACTCAGAAAATGTCGACATTCCGTACCGATCCAGAGAAATATAAAATGAACCACAAGCAATTTAAATCTTTCGATAATTAGATGCTTGTTTTAGTTTGGTTTGATAGTAAAAAAATAGTCGGCGATAAGAGGTTGTAAGAACGATTTCTTTTCTCGACATTTTCCAAAATAAAGCTATAAATATTTTGGCCAATTTAATGGAAACTTCAATACCTTAAAAGAGCATAATTATAAACAACACTAAAGCTCATTTAACCTCCCCCATCTTGAGTATATATTGATACCTGCTCTTGGTATATCAAACGTTTCTCCAGATGGCTCGTTATCGACAAATGTTTCATATAGTCAACATCGTGTAAAAAAATATATGTATAATTTAGCATTATTGTGATAAAGAAAGTACCTAATTTATATCATATTTCACTAACTGAATTGATTTTAAACTGGAAATAATTCAATATTCATTAATGATGATATTAAGTCATATTTCTATTAAAATAGATAGTGAATACGATGAAAAATCGTATTAAATCTATTTCACGACTTTTGTTGCTTGCCTGCCAGAGAAGGAAGCCTCAGCAAGATGGTCTTTTTAGGTTGTTTATTTTATTTTCTATTTGTTTATTTTGTCTTTTTCCTGTTCTCCCCGTAGGCAAAGATGGTAGTACCCTATGTGCAGGATCAAACTCGTAAGCATCGGTGCCCATGCATTTGTCGTTTTTAAAGGTTGTATCAATGGTACATTTAAACGTACAGAGCTATAAAACGATTCATATTTTAGAAAATTTACTCAACCTAAAAAAATAAAATAAGTTTTATGTATTTGTGGGGGATAATTTCCAAGATATTGAACATGTCAGGATTAAAAAACACTAATGTGTTTTTATCTTTCGAGCGTTTTCTAATGGACGGAAAACAAATTTTCAAACCGTGCAGTCGGTTGAACGAGAATATGTCTTCACATGATCGTATTTTTTCATTTATTTCCCCAAAATTAAACCTACAAATTAGACCGAAACGTATATATTACGTAGGTATTCAATATATAGTTCTACATAAGTTTCTTTTTAATTTAACGCCCAAATATTCTCTTTAATTTTCTAATGTGAATATTATCCTTCTCATAAGAAAATATTCCACAGATTAAGTAAGTTGTATACAGTGAATTGAAAGCCTATGAGCTGCTTAAATTTCTTATTCGTTATTTCTCAAGTACCTCTAAAGCTGCAGAGAGGTTAGGACAAGTAAGGCATGTCGGAAAGAGCCACAGAGAATGGAAGTGGCAGGTCGGACCCGGACTCCAACTTAACTAATTTATATTATTCTGCTTAGCGGGCCATCACCTCACCTCCAGCTTCACTCTGAGACGAATTCTCTCAAAGTTAAAAGTCAATATGATGTAACCCTTTAAAGTATCTTCAGAATTCATTCTAAGGGGTAATAGGTACAAGGGATGAAAGGGAAATTTAGATTCCATCAAAATGGGTAGCCACCATGATATTATAAGTTTCTAAACAGTAAGGTTAAATCCATTTTACAAAAGTAATAAATAGTCCCATCGCAAATCTGGTTAAATCCAAAAAATCGTGATATAGTCGCCATTTTTTCCCTATGTATTTCCGTAGAAACAAAAACAAAAATTGAATTATTTGTTAAATTACTTCAAAATTTTACCACTAGTTCACCAGGGACCTGCCCCTCCCCATTCTATATAGGCTATACTGCTGCTAGAGCGAAACCGCCTTCAGCGGACTCGACATATTTACCATAAAATGCCACCATGGCAACAAAAGGACATTTTTGCAATGATGCATAGGCTATTGTTTGAATTTTTTTTTTATAATAAAAAAAAGAGAAGAAACCAAATCTAACAATGACGAAAAATTCTGCAAACCTATCTTGCCAAACCCAATTTAAATTGTCACGAACTCAACAAATGTGAAAACTTTTAGTTTAAAATAAAATATTACTTTGACATTGAAATATTTATTACAAACTGAGAAGCAATGACTTACCTTAGTTAAAGTAAGCATAACTATGGCTGTGAGACATATTATAAGTCGGAGTGGGGGAATACCATGTTGGGCACTATGATGACATTGAAGGTAACCCAAAACATGTTTGGAGATTTATAGAGAAGAAAAAAGAAGGTGAATAGTCTGGAGGGACTGTGAACAATAACATAGGTATCGGTAAGGCAGTGGGAGTTATTCATACGAAATGTTGAGACCACGGGGATCTGGTCAAGAAAACGTTCAGTACACCATTGTTAGACATATGAAGTTTTTCTTTGTTACTATCATTATTGGAATAAAAAATATTCTTATGAAAATTGTTAATAATTTTAATTAATATAAAGTTTCAAGGTTGAAAAACTTTTAAAATACACAATACGCCGACATAAATAGATTAACCATATGGACATAAAAAATCAGAGGACATAAGTGAGAATAAAAAAGTGAAATCATAAATTTTAATTTAAACTACACAAAAGATAAAATTGGACATATAAATAGGGAGGTAACAGAACAGTACTCTGGACATATTGATATGGTCCAAAGAGGTAGAATACAATATACAGGTTTGTGCTACAGAGAGGAGAATGTACCAATAGTGAAGGAAAATGAATTAAACAATGCAGGGTGAAACAATTTTCAACCATGTTATATGGATGACATGATTTCCATAGTGAAATTGAAAGTAAGATAAGCATGAGGTAAATATAATTATAAGCATTACAAATACACAATGAATGAAAATTGTTGATTAAAATAAAATATTTTTAGGATTATAAAAGTGTATTGTCTCGAAACGTTGTACAATAATGAAGAAAAATATAAAATAGTTTATATTCATCTTTAGAAGTTTTTTAACCTCAAAAATTTATAGTAATTAATTTATCAAAGTTTCTAAAAAGTAAATCCAGAATTAACAAAAAAAATTCGCATAACTTGTTTTATTTATTTAATTTAACGAGCATAAATACTCAATGTATCATTAGCTTTTTGTATTCGTTATACTCGTTTGTGAGCTCTGTTCTGTAGTACTGTGCGACACTGTGATCCTCTAGTGCTAATCTAGATCGAGCCACCTCTCTATGCGCTAGGAGTTGTCAAAAATAAAAACTGAGTAATTTCCGGGTATTTCCATGTATATATTAATAAAAAAAATCTAAACCTAAAAAATAGCCTAGAAAATCCAATTAAAAAATCTGTACTACTTCAACCCGTGAAAGGTCAACTTTGTAAAGAAGTACTAGACCAACGGTTGTGCATGAAGATGATTTGATCACGCTCGACCGCCAGATATACAGTGAATTGATACCCAATACCCAAATCTCTGGGTACCCAATCGAAGAGGCAGGACCCGGAGGAGGACCTGGAGGAGGACTCCAGAACCCACAGGAGTTGATTCACCGCTACAGTGTAACAGAAAACAATTTTTTGCCCTGCCGGATTCGAACTCGGATCCTTGGACTTAGTAGCCATGCGCTTTACCCCGTGCACACCGAGCTCCCGTGAGTTGCGAAAATCTTATAGTGCTGCAAAATTCAGTAAATCAATTTTTTAGGCCAGTAAAATTAGATAAGGCAGTGCTTCGAAGAAAATTGGGTAAAGCTAGAAATCTTTTTTATTTATGTATTCTATATAAATAGTACTAGAAGAAACTAGCGATCAGTTTTTTAAACTTCAATTGCTAAATGCTTTGCCCAAGATTTCCGGTGATTAGAAATCAATCAAGGAGTACATCCAAAATAAATGGTCAACTAATACCTTATATTTCAATTTTTTTTCTATATTATAAGCTTTAAAACCACCCTGCAAAAATGTATAATATAATAATTTTAGATATTAAATAAAATAAATGTGAACCACTAGAAGCAATGAAGGCTCAGGGGTGCAGAAGACTTTGAAAAGAATTGCTGTTACTAGAACAATGATTTTTCGAGGAGATTTGATCAAAAACACGCTCCACCGCCAAATTTTACCCTAAGGGTGCCATCTTTATGAGGCTGGACAGACCTAGGAGGCCTCCCGAACTCACAGGGTTGTCTTATGACTTCAGTAAAAGAATTATAATTATCTGTCACAGCCGGATTCAGAGCCGGGTCCTTTGAGTTAGTAGCACAGCGCTTCACCACTCCCAATAATTGTTGATAATCCAATTATATTTGTTATGGCTACCATATTTTTGAAATTTTGTTAAGAGTATGAGGTACCTGTTCTACTTGCACTGTTGGTATCCACGGAAGCTGTTCATAATTAAACCGTTATAGCCTAGGGTTTTCAAGCATTTCTTAATCTCAAACCTTTATTGCTAGATTGGTACTTCTCTAAGTAAAAAGTTACTTGTGATCCTAAAGTTGTACGATTTCTGTGATTAAGAAGCATTTTTCCTTTTAACTGTTGTTCTCTTTCTTATTCGAAGTTTCTGTAAATGAGACTTGGGTTAACTTTGTGCCAGATATTGTAGATGCTTTGCTCAAGTAAACCTGCCTCCATTTGTGGTCCTAAGTCTCCCAATGTTTATCTCACAGTATGCTAGTTTTTCATCTTTAATATCCTTTCAATCTAATAGTGCAAATATTTCAATATATATATAAACAATAAGATTCATGTTAAATAAAAAGTTCTATTTAATTTTTTTTTGTATACTTTTACTTGACTTTTATTTCAAGAGAGAGTGTGAATTAATTTAAAAAAAAAAAAAAAAAATTGTCTTTTTGTAAAATTTTCTAACAAAAATATTATTTTTCAATGATTATTTTACTATATACATATATAATCTTATAAAATGTATAAAATCAAGTCTCTACACTCTTAATTATTATAACCTTTAATGACAATATTATTTTATAATATTTTTATCCAATATTTTATAGTATTGTTATAATATATCCACTCACCAATTTACTGGATGTATTATTATGTAAAGTTGTAAATTTCAATAAAGATATTAAAAAAATATGCATATAATATTTATTTATTATTAAGTATACTGTATGCGTCCTGTTAAAGCCCAAAAGTGTATTTTTTTTCTTTAATTTAATTTCATTATACTTCCAAGTGGTTTTTATTTTTTGTTAATTATAAGTTAATTTCCTTTTTTTAATAACAATTGAGTTTTTATTTTTTGTAATTAAAATTAAATTAGAATTTATTACCCAAATAAGGAAATTTGTTGTTTTGCGTGTATAATACAAATACATCGCTGCGGCTCGTCACGTATACAACAACATTGCGAACTGCAATGGGATTAAGGCCTGATAAGACAGTCTACAGTCCGCTGCCTGAGGCAGAGTTGAGAGCTACCAACCGGCTCACCGCTTTTGAGGCCATAAGAATTTTTGGGGTTCGTTTCAGGACCCTCACCCACACAATTTTCAACGGACCAGTCATCGATATGTGGATGACGACGGATGTTGCGGAAGTGAAATATCATCGATATACGCATATCGACCCCCTACTGGGAGTGAATTTTTCTCCCATTCTTTCACGAACTTTGTTTGTTTTTAAGTTACTGATTATTTCTTACGTAAAGAAAATTTTACTTCACACACTTTTATTTTTAATAACAACATTAACATTCATTTTTTATTTTCATTTGTATATATTTTAATTTAATTAAATTTGTATATCAGTTGGAAGATTTTTTTACTATCTAATTTTTTTTTATTATTTTTGTGTTTTTATGGTTCATTTCAGGTCCTCCGTTTTTTATTTTCTATCACCCGAACCAGCGAACAATTTTGTGTCTGGGGAAGAGGTAGGTTTTTCATTTACGAAACGCCCCTCGCGCCAACATGTCCATAGAATTAAAATCCAGAAGTCAAGTATCTTAATAATTAAATGAAGCATATAATTTCTATTCATGGTATGTTCTAAGATTTATAATAAAAATCTTACTGAAAATCATTCAACTAACAATCCTTGTTCGTGTGACCACATTTCGTTGCCCGCGTGGAAACACTTAATTGGATGGTGTACTATGTAGATAACTTGGAATCTCAGGGCGTACATAGTTTCCCTTTTGGATCAAGACCACGGTATGACTTTACTAATTAAAGTACGGGGTACTGAACTCGCTTTCAGACCCATATCGGCTAGTTACCCGCTAACTTTAATATACCAAACAACATCTGTGTTTTATAACGCTATTCCTGTTTTGGATAGCAAAATACGTAACAAATTGTTTTTTATGACTTATTATTTATGTTAATTTGTCATTTTATCAGTAAATAACTAACAAAAATGTATGGAGTGTCGACTCGAGCGTATTTCCTAAACGCACAATCCACACTTTGTACCAAAAATACAAACTGAGGCTTCATCTACAAAGAATTCTCGAAGTCAGAATTAAACATTTAGGTATCTCAATGACAGTTGAAATAAGATGTCCTTAGAGTGATGCGTTAAATTTTGATTTTTTTTTTTAATATTGAAACGGTGTTGTTGATTTCTTTAAGTGCGAGGTATAACAGCTTAAGTGACTACACATTTTAAAATAATGACGAACTAAATAAGAGCTCTGCACTGAATCTGCACCTCTTCAGGCTCTCGTCCAATTTGCATGTCTTTGCTTTTACTTGTATTTATCATCAGGTCTTTTCTCTCCAGCTCCGCTTCTCATTCCACTACAGTGTGCTTAAGATTCTGGACGGAGTCCGTCATGAGTACATCATCGACATAGAGAAGTCTCTGAGCAAGAACTGTTCTCAAGTTCCATTTCCCTGCATTGTATGCATAAAACTATTTTGGTAGCGTAACTAGGGTGGGGATGATTTTATTTGATTGTTATGTATTATTTTTTTTATTTTAATGCATTGAATTGTAATATCTATCAATTACTAAAAAGTATTTAAAACAAATTATGAATCTACTGTAACATAGTTATAATTAGCTAATGTGTTGGTATACAAATCCAACCCACAGTACTCGTAAATATTCAGGAAAATACAAATGCAGATGTATAGATTATTTTTGTATTATACCAAAATCATATCTCATATCAAGTAAATATATAATATTATGAATCATTTTAATCAGAAAAATTACTCAATTCATAAAAAATAAACTTTTTTCCTAACTTAAAAAAAAACAGAGATTTCATATCACATTTTCCCAATTTTAAAGCAGGTGAAATATTTTAGCTGGTATAGCTCTTTTAACCTGACTTGAAAAATTTTAATCACATGAAATTTTCATTATTTAGCATAAAGTAGTAAAAAATTGGCATTCAAACAATTTTTTTTTCGCAAGAAAATATTTTTTACAATAGGTAATATATATAAAGGATTATCAACTCTGATAATACTACGTTTTAATGTAAAGTAATAGCTGTTTATTGGAATCATTAATGATACAATTCCTGTTGGTTGTGGAGGTCGCTGCAAACCCTAGCCTTAATCTTTATAAACGAGCATTATTAGTGAATATATAGCTTGTCCCTTGCCTACTGCTAACATTGTAACTACTTTGTTCAAGTGGCATATTTTTTTTGTAAATTGTGGTGTCCTTAAAATTAGTATCCAATATTATTTAGGGCAGTCCAATGTAAGCTAAATAAAGGTCAAACAATAAACGGTAATCTATAAGTCCGTTTAAACTGAATATTTTATTATTTGCCGTTACGACTCAATAGTTAAGTAAAAACACATGCCTCACCATAGATCGTCACTCTTCTCATTTTTTTCAACTGCCTTCGTGTGGATCCTGTGGATAACCAAACAATTCTACTTAGAGCTACAGGATCCAGTTTCAATTCCGTAGGACCACTACTAAATGAAAGACTGTGGAACTTGGCCCACTGTAGTCTCAAGGTTGCTATGGTGACGCCTCGATTCTCGCGGCTACAACGGCCTTTCTATTCTTGTTACATGGCCTATTTATCGAAATGTGAAATTATTATGTACACTTTATTTTGCCTTGAATCTCGTTCTCCATAGTGAAAGGTACCTTGATTATATACTACACCATTTATTCTTCTCAGTACCTTCCTCTCGAACCTGAAAAGGATTTGTTTCAAACGTCTAGTCACCTTCCAACATTTCCAGACTTCGGTGAGCAACGTCCAGTTAAGTCTTTTATAAATGGAGGCCGTTGTGGAGAGTGGCCAATGATGCCAGAGAATATCTGAATGTCTAAAAATGGATGCCAAGAGTTTTAAAGTGACTCTATAGACTGCGCTCAAATCCATCCTGGTCGTGTAAATAAGATGCACGTGTATATCTACATTTGTTGTTTACACTGAGCAGACTTTTAAAACTAAGTAAAAACATTTTTTTTCTTTTTTTTTAGTAAACTTTCTGGGAAGTGCTAACTTAAAAAGTGGCTATGCGACGGTAGCTAACGCCCTTGCACTGGTAGCTGGATAAGCCCCTCCCAGAAGTGGACTGGTAGATAAGCGCTAATGAACAAAGTTAGCATTTCAATACGTGGCGGCCTTTAATTAAAAGTGGCCAGTGGAGACATAATTATCAGCGGCGAGGTCTGTTCTCAGTTTGTTGCGGCTTTCCTCTATCTGCAAACTCCGAACCAAACTGCTTTTCATCCAGGTGAAAACATTTACTCTCTGCTTCATGGAAAATATTCCCTGCCGATCCTTTTAACCACTGAATTTTAAACCTTATTCGGTTCAAATCCGTTTAAACCAACTGTCAAATCTATTGCAATTAAAATCCATAGCTAAGTTTAATTTTTTTCAATTTCTATGAGTTTGTCGATGTATCCCACTGTCTGTTATGCTAAGGAAACTTTAAAATATGAATTCAGTTAAACAAAAAACCGTTAGGGTAGTATTATTCCAGAAAAAAAAATTCATCATTAACTTATTGATAGTTGATCCCCTGAAAGTCACGAGTAGAGCGGCAAAATAGAAAACACATACTAAGAGCCATAAAAGTCGACAAAATAGACATCGACAAAATATCTGCATTCTAAAGTGGAAAAATAAGAAGGATCTTGTAACAACTATCAACAATTCACTACACGGATATGACAATGGAGCAGAAAAACAACGAAACGAAAATAGTTCCAAAGGTTGTAATCGATTAAAATTTTACAATAGGGGGTGTAGACCAACCAGAAACTAAGATATTACTCCATAACAAGAATCAGAGGCAAAAAATACTGTTATTATAATTTTTTTTAAATCTTTTTATTTATTGATAGATATTACAATCTGCCACACAGTTGTGGGCAATAGGTAATAGTAATGAATGATCTATGTAATGATTATACTAAAATTAAATAAAATAAATAAATGAATGAAAAAAAAAAAAACTCTCTTCAAATATATACAATCAGAAGAATAATCAAAATGAACATAATCAAACAATGTGAATGAAAAATAAATAAATAAAATAACATAATGATAAAATAATACAGTCTCTAGTCACATTTACACTCTAATATACAATATTTACACAATCGACCAGAGGATCCCTGAGCCCACTTTACCCCGCAGGTGTGAGGGGTAGAGCAGAACTCAAAAGATCCCAGCGCATCCCTCTCGCCGCATCACTGGTAGTGAGCCAGTGGAGGCTGAGCAAGTGCACTAAAGCCGCAAACACTCAACTTGAGTTGAGAATCTGACCATTGCCAGAACTATTATTAAATGTTCACGCACCTTCTTGACCAAGCCATATGGAATGTATATATACTTTATAAAAAAGAAAGCAGAACCACGACCAATTTACAGTTTCGACTTGATGTGATAGATAAACTGATAGCACAATACCGCAAGTACCAAGCCCAAGCAAAGATGGTAGACCACCCACTGCCACACCGTCCCGATTGGTAGAAAGACATTTTATTATTTATTCCGCCGACTGCCAATAAAGCCAGACCGTATAGACTTTGTGTAGTCTGCTGTTTCAAACGAATAAGGGAGGATGGATCAAGATACTACAGTCCGGATTGTGATGTCGGGTTATGTATCCCTTGTTTTAAAATCTATCATACACGGACTAATTACTTACAAGGTACATATAAAACACTTTTGTTTACATTTTTTATCACATGCCAAATAATTTCGAACATGAAAATACTAGATATTTTTTGGACCAGATTTCGTAATTTTACTTTGCAAAGCTTAAAGAGGTTGCTCCGACCTTTAGTACCAATCTTTCCTGCTAGGTAAGAGCACCTCCAATTAACTTCAGAAAAAAAAAACTAAATTCCCTAGGCCACAAATATGTGCTTTATGAAACAATTTTTAGTAACAAACAATCGGATAATTCATCAGGAAAAGCCAAATGTATTGTTAATGTGATTGATGTACTGAAAAAATTTTCAATTACAACATTAAATTTTACATATTTGCAAATAATTATTTTATATTACAATTATTTTCATCCACTCCATATGAAGTACAATTTTATTAATAACTACAGAAATAAGATGATAAAAATACTGAGTTGGGGATATAAACCTTAAGAAATCCAGAACTAGGCTAGAAAAAACAAAAAAAGCACAATCAGTAAAAAGTTTCATGAATGTAACTGTATAAAAAGGTTATCTAATGATATAAAGAAATCCTTCAAAGAATACGACCCTTTAAAGGGGTAAAGACCCATCAATAAGAGTAAAAATTACTACAGCAAAAAACAAAAATATCGATCAGGATTGATATAAAAAGTTCCATGTTTGAATTTTCCAGCAATATACAAAGGACAGACTAAACAATTATTGGAATAAAGAATATATCAGCATAGTATTAATGTAAAAAATAAAGATAAAGACCCAAATATAACACTATTGTTGCAACATATAATAAAAAATTAACATAGTTTAGATTTTGAATGTATAATGGTTATACATACAGAAAATAATAACTGCACGAGAAAAATCCAGGAAGCTGTTTATATATCGGAAAATATTAATTATAATTGAAATAATTGAAATCAGGCTCAAGGAAATTGAACCAAAATCATGCTGAAATTTTAAGTAAAATTAACTTGTAGCCAAAATGTTTGTATATAAGATAAATAATATATAGTTAAATTTAGAAGTTTTTTTTTTATAAATGAACTAAAACGAAATGGGAAATATAATTAGAATATGCCAAACTTTGTATGGGAGGTAGGTTGAATAATATATTATTGATAAAGTGATTTTAATAGATAGTGTAAATTGAATGACATTATAATTAGTGAAATAGTGGATAAAATGGATAATTTAATACAATATGATGAGAGTTAATTAATTAGTTCATGGAATTTTCCTAATTCAATTATGTTTTATTGGTTAAATTGACTGAAGTATATATTTGACAAAAGCAGAATAACCTGCAAACTTGTAATTACTTTGTTGAATCTGTGTTATTATAAATAAGACAAGGTAATTTATAATTTTATTTATATTTTTTTAATGATCAGATTGTAATTGACATTATTAATTAATAGAATCCTTGGCCGAAACGTTGGAGTTGTGAAAGAATAGACATGTTGAGACTTCATGGATATTTTTTCATTATAATCGATAAACCAACCAGTCTCGAACAAGAAATTAAATTATATATAAATTATTTACATAATTTTTTAAGAATTTAGTCCAGTATACATTTTTTGTTCCTAAAATTTTATATTTTTCTTGATTATTGTTACAAAAAAGAGATTGTAGGATTCCTTTTAAACTTTCTCCATGACTTTGAGAAGAGGGAAACAGATTTCAGATGATGCACTAATTTTTTTTAAAATAAAAAAAGAGGTATCTGAAGAGTACTATGCCAATAGTTTATTTAATTTATAGTCTCGTATAACACTTAGGAGCTATTATGAGTACATCAATAGCATAATCACAGTAGTGTTATGTAAATTTCCACTTTATATAGTATATTAATAATAATATTAATTTATATAATTAATAAATTAACTATTTATAATTAAAAGTTCTTTATTTTGGAAAATTAAAATTTTTATTAAATTAAATAATTGTATTTTTTGAGAGTTTATTATACATAAATATGTTTAATAAAAAATTTTATTTTACCGTACGTTGTGGAAATATACTTCACACGTGGAAATATATCTATATAATAACACGTGTTAATTCTTTCATGCCATAGACTTTCATTTTATTAAAAAAATTACCATTTTAACACGAAACATTTTATGATAAATATCATTTTGTTATTCTCTCACATACTTAGGATACGGGGACACCGATTTTGGTGAATTTTTTTTTTCAAAATATGGGGCAAAACGTATTAGACACGAGTCCAGAGGTCGCTTGCCGATCCGTACAAAGATTTACAAAAAATTACTTTGTATAACTTGTGTTCATTATAGTTAGATAACCTGTTTGCAATGTTTAGCTCTAAAGATTATTACATTCTAGTCGATTTTTTTTCTTTATATATCATAAAAAAAAATAATATTATTGATTGAATTAAATGAGTCAAGAATACTGAAATCCTGGAAAACCTCTAAAACATTGAACTTTTGAAGAGCCTTAACATATGGAGAAGGAGAACGAACAGTGAAATATTTGCAGAGCTGGTCAATCAATATCTTATGACATGAAGAAAAGGAGGTTAAGATGGGCTGGATATGTGGCTCGAAGCAGTCAATCAGGAAGCCTCTACAAAACAATTAATGCCAGTATAGTTGGCAAGAAACCACGTGTGAGGTCAAAAACCGACAAAAGAAAAAAAGATAGACAGAAATGCTAAAAAGCTGCATTCAATAAACTGGAAAGCAGTAGCCCATGAGAGGCAGGCGTGTGGAAGGCTGGCTCGCGCGGCCAAAGATCCATAAGGTCTGTAGTAAACCGAAAAAAAAAAATTAAATTAGTTAACAAAGACCCTGACCAAAATAAACTTCCTGTAAAGTAGGCGATTTTTTATTTTTCAGATCAAAGCAAATTGGATTGGTTCTTAATGTCCATTGAAACTCTTTTATAATGGTTTCAAAGAAATCAAAATTGCATATTTTTAGTATCGGTTTTTGCTTAGGATTTTTGTTTTGTCAATGTTAGTCGTTCTCGTAAAACTTCATAGCTGCTTTGGATTCGGTCCAAATCCAACGAAACTACAACTGTTGGAAAGCTTGAATTCTCCTCTTCCTAGCCATAATTTAGATTTTTGATCTTTATATCAGAGAGAAAAAGTAGTTTTAAACAATTGTTGAAAGAAAAAATAGAAATAGGCTTCTTTGAAAAGTAAATAATAATCATAATGAGCAGCTGGAATTTTATTACATTCAAAATTAACAAAAGTCAACTTTTGTGGAGCATTTTTTTTAATATTAAATTGTAGAAAAAAATCTTTGATTTGGACTTCTTTTTTTTTTTAGAATATCCTGTACATATAATTGTTTTATACCTTGTAGAGTCTGGCATCCAATGAATTCTAGATAGAGATTCCAAATAAACAAATAGATCATGAAGAGCGTGGTGGACAGGGTGGGCGCAGGGATCCTTAGTAAATATTGTATATAATTTATCTTACTTAGCTTGATTATATTTATTTCATTTATATATTATTATTCCTATATACATATAGAGATTTAATTTATTTTTATATTTTTTATTTATTTATTTTTTACTTATTTATTTTTTGTATGAACGTGCTTAATTATTAATTATCACTATTACCCAGTGCCCTAATTTTAGCAGATTGTATTATTATCAATAAGTAAAAGTTTGCAATATTCGATTTTAAACAATTGGTAATGTTAAAGCCACCTCTAATTGACGAAGTATTTTTGAAGACAAAAAAAAAAGACTGGCTCTGAATATAAACATTTATTTGACTAGGCCAACAATAGAAAACATAAACATAAAACATGTAATTTATAATAATAAGTTGAGTAATAATATAAAGAATATAAATTAAAATAAAGCCGTATTTCAAGACAAAATAAAATGAATAAACTGAAATGAAAGAATTGACAAATTAAAAAAAATAATAATAATAAATATATAAAATAAAGCACTAAATGAGGATTCCAATAGGTCAGAAACGAGATCCGAGATGGAGGACGGTCCTGAAGAGAATATTATCCACACCAATGTATCCAAATCAAAATGCTTTAAACGTTTGAGGACCCTCGTCCATACCGGCTCTCTAATGCATTCAGTATTCAAACCTTCAAATCAGAAATTGACGCGTCATAATTCACGTTGAAAGTGTCTGGTAACAAGATCAGACGAACTACTGAATGACGATTGCACGGCTGATATTATTAACAATAATAATATTCTTTATTTATGCTGGGATTGCCCCCTTTAGAATAATATACAGGCGTCAAAATTAGGATTTAGAGCCTTAGAGTGAAATACAAAATAAAAATGAAATTATAAAACGTCATAAAATATAATAAAATAATGAATTTGGAAAGATAAAAATGAACAACAATAATTAACAGAATATATAATAAAAGAATAGAACAAATGAAGTAAAACCATATCATGAAATATAAGATGACAAAGACTTCTGATAATAAATAATAGAAAACAAAAATGATACATATCGAATATAACTAAACTAAAAAAAATAAATGGTAAGGTACAATTTCGGTCAATACATATTTACAAGAATAAAAGAAAATCTGAAACATTAAGTACAGAAATAAATAAACCTTGTTTGAAACTTTCAACTATTATTCTTGGTGGACAGACGGAGGTCGAAGATATGGGATTTGAAGGTTGGAAGGGCATTAGAACTACGAAAGAAGGAGGGAATAGAATTCCATAGGGACGGATGAGGAAATATCTGAGGGCTGCGGTTCGATGGGCACTTACATATAAGTCTGTAGGCCGTGAGCGGGTATTGCGGGAATGCACTGAGGATTTAAATTGAAGGATATCGGATATGTACGATGGGCGGTGGGATTGGATAACTTGGTAGAGGAAGGAAGCAAGAAAATATTTACGACGAAGGAGGGGTAAAGACACTTCAATTCTTCATAAAATCGATTGACTGAGGCGTCCCTGGGGACCCCAAAGATGAATCGGACAAAGCAATTTATTAACCGTTTAAATTTTGTTTCGAGATCCCTAGAGACACCCCCATAAACCACACAGCAATAATCAAAGTGGGGGAATATTAAGGAAGTAATAAGGAGCCTACGTGTTCCAAAAAGAAGTAGTTGACGAATATAATTTAAACGCTATTATTAAGCCGTAGATTGTTGTTCCTTTGGTAGGAAAACATTCCCCAATGACAGTTATTCCAGCATTTAAATATTACAATGCAAGAATAAATAAATCTCTTTCTTTTAAAATAAAAACACAATTATATCGAAAATAATACAAATAAAATAAAATGCGATTAAATCAAGTACTATGACTATTTACAAATTGATATCACTTGTTGGCGTAATAAATATAAAACGTGAACTTAATCTCTGAGATTGAGTAATTGGACAATAAAATTGTAGCCTTTGAACCGGTGTTAAAGAGGAAGGACAGTGAATATGAATAAGAGATTATTGTTATTAATGATTTGGAAGGAGACTCCACAGGTGGCGAATGCTAAAGACCTCTCTAAGCAGCTTTTACACCTCTATGGCTCCACCACCTCTTGTCACGCTAAGCCCAAATGGTTTTATTTGAATACGCGCAAAGCCCTTGGATGCTTTCTCGGCTTAATTTAGCCAACAAAACTTTATCAGCCACTCATTACAATATCATTATCATTTTCATTTTGTTTCTCTTTTGTCTCAATTGCAAAGTTTACGAAGATTCAAAGTTATATCAATGTTGTATTGTAAGACGGTAATGAATCCTTTTACAACATCAGTCCACACGTAAAAAAAAAGTATTGCTCATATTTGATAAGTCTATTTATTGACATTCCAATGGCAAGTATTGATAAGTATTTTCTACACTAGTGAGTGATAACTTATGGTGGAACTCAAGTCACAGATAAATAAAAAATACTACTTAATTTTTTTTATAAATTATAAAATATTGTTTAAATAAAATAATTTGTTACCAAGTAAAGTCTCAAAACACTCTTTATTATTTCTTTAAGTATCCAACGTTTTGGCCAACTTGTACATCCTCTGTACTTCCACTTGTGTGATAATAGTGTTAAGTTAATCTGTTCTTAAAAGTTTTAAACTTTTTTGGAACATTGACACAATAAGGTAATTTAACTTAAATTATTATGCTGGACAGAAAATGACAAAAATTTTTTTTAAACTATCGAATGTTAAAATGGAAATTTATATTTTAATTTGCCCTCATCCTTATTGCACTTACTTCGTCAAAAATCGAACCATCTATTAGGGCCATTTGGATTCATTTAAATGACTATAATTAGGCCTATCTGGACTTACGGAGTTAAACTTTGGAGCTCCACTAAACCTTCGAAGTCCTCTCGTATCCAATCCTTACAGTCCAAAATCCTTCGTATAATCATTAATGCTCCTTACTTTGTCACAAAACAAGTCATCCATCAGGACCTCAATATTCCATATGTTGCCGATTTGGCCTGAATCAGATACTAATCCTTCCATGATAAATTTCCTGATCACTTAAACCCACTTGTTCCTAACCCGACTTCTTCTTCATTACTTGATAATCCTCCTAGGCCTCTGAAAAGAAGAGATCTCCTTTTCTAGTTCTTGTTTTTGGAGTTTTATCAATGGGTTGATTCTCCACATGCTATTATATATATCTAGATATTACGTATATCTAACATCAAATTTACTGGAGGTATATATTTTAATATAGTCATAAATATCAATAAATCTATAAATTACAAAAATAAAAAAAATGTATTTGTTGTTACATTATAGAATACTAAAAAAAAAAAAATCTATCAACACAGTAATGATATATAAAACGAGGAGAAAGATCCCAATAAAACAGCACATGTGGATCACTTATCTAAAAAACAGTCATAAATTTTATTTTGGAAACATATTAATGATACATAAAGAAAATAATACGTTCGAAATAAAAATACCTTAGTCTATTTATATGTCAGAAAATATTATTTCTACAGTAAATTTTAAAACGTACGCGAGAAAGTTTAAGCAAAATTAATATATGAATAATATGGTTGAATTTTATGTTACTGTTAACAATTAACTTTGTGATGAGTTTGAATAATAAATTGAATTTGAATTTAGACCAAAATACAGTTTGTAATAAATCAATTATATACCTGACCGGATTGTAACGAAAGTTAAAAATATTTTTAACCTTTGTTAAAATATTGAGCGTTAATAGTGTTAATAAGGTCTGTAATTAAAAGTTTTAAAATTTAATTAATAAGTGAAAAAAAAAGCAATTTAATACAATATAAGGCAAACTTATTAATAAATGAATATCATTCCTTATTGTTTAATTGTTACATAACACTACACCATGACCTCATTTCATTTCATGACCTACATATCCCTTTTGTCCTTGACCTCATACCAACCAAATTCTCAAAATTTCATATAAATCTTTCCAACCATCCTAATCCTTTGGTTCAAACCTTATCTAGTTCCACCCATCTCTACAGTCCACCTAGAAGGTTGAAACGGCAGTGGCCAAGAGACTTATTAAAATAAAAATGGACAATTGGAATTCTAGTAATGGTCAGATTCTCCACTCAAATTGAGTGTTTGCGGCTTTAGCGCACTTGCTCAGCCTCCACTGACTCACTACCAGTGATGATCAGGCGTGAGGGTTGCGCTAGGGTCTTTTAAGCTCTGCTCTATCCCTCACACGGCTCAGGGATCCTCAGGTCGATTGTGTAAATATTCTATATTAGAGTGTAAATGTGACTAGAGACTATATTATTTTATCATTATGTTATTTTATTAATTTTTTTTCATACACATTGTTTATGTTCATTTTGTTTATTCTTCGGTTTGTATATACTTTAAGAGTTTTTTTTTTCTTTCATTTATTTATTTTATTATATTTTAGTATGTATGAGATCATTCATCACTATAACTCACGATACATCAATAAATAAAAATTATTTAAAAGAAAAAAAATTGTTCCATAGGTTGTTTTGATTGAATTTATTGACCTGGCGAAAATAGCCTGTAATTTAATTGTTAGATGTTATGGCAATATTTTTTTTTAAAAAATGAATGTATAATAAAAGTTGTTATTTTATAGATTGTCCTTAAGGAGTGCCAGGTTGGCCAAAACGTAGGACATTTAAAGTAATTCTAGAGAATGTTTATTGTTAGTAGTACAGCAGTTCATAAATAAGCAGTTATATTAGACGAAATCCGATTTTATCAATCCTATGATGATGCTAGCCCACGAAGGCCAGCCTATAAAGTTCAAGATTATCAAGAACCTTCACGAAGGTGTAGTAACAGCTTACGGTCAGGGAGCCCCTAACAGATAAAGGCACCGATTTATGTGCCGCATATCCCATGTGTTGTCATGGAGACTTTGAATAGGCCTTTCTTCCTACCGTCCTACCTTACCTCTTTCACAGCTTGCCTATTTTAAATCTAATATTACCCTCATATATAATTTTTTTTATGTATAAACAGATAAATGATGTTGCATGTTCCTCGATTTCTGAAGAATCTTGGACTCAAGTATTGCTTACTTTGTTTCAATCGGTCGATTCAGTTATCGAAAAGACGTAATGAATGCTCAGAAATGAATATAAGTAGAGTAGAAAACGTATTGTATCGAATCGCATCTGTGAACAATTAACTAACAGAGTTCTGTTCTTTAATAATCGTTTTATAATTCTTTATAATCGTTAAATAATAAATTGATTTTTTACAAACATTATAATGCCAAAGCTCCCGTGTAACCTGTGTGACCAACATATCTCTAACGGTTTGAAGCGCTTGATGCTCCAATGTTCGAATCTGGAGACCCACGGATGATTCATCGTTGGAGGTTATTTAAATATTATAATTATTAAAAAATAATTATGTAAACAATGTATTTTACTTTCTTATAAACGTTTTTGAATGCACAAGTACAAACACTTAGTTTCAAAATAAAAAAGATTAATTTTGGCAGGGTTTAAAATAAAAATTTTCAATTTCGAAACTGCTTAGGTCGCCCCTTCTATCGATAGACTTAAAAATTAGAATTTACAAAACTATTATCCTTCCCACTGTTCTTTATGGATGCGAAACGTGGCCTCTTAAACTAAGCGTCTTACGGTTTTCGAAAATAAAGTATTGCGCAAAATATTCGGATCGAAAAAGGATGAATTAACGGGAGATTACACAACGCTGAATTAAGGGACCTACACCCGATAAATATAATTCAAGTTATATCATTACGGTGTATAAGATGGGTTAGGTTATAGGCGTGTAAGGCTGTAGTTGTTAAGTAACTAGCGGATCCCTAAAATGTTTATAAATACTGAATACAATGGGTGAACAACCGAGGAGTAGACCGAAACGTAGATGAGTGTATTGCGTTAAAATTGATTTAGTAGAATTGGGTTTGGAGGGTCATCACTGGAAGGATGTATGCAGAGAGTGTTTGGTTGTATCGGCATCGAACCTTCGGGTTCGTTAGGCCTTCATTATTATTATTAAAATAGCATTATTGCCTTCGGAAGAAATTTAAATTCTAAGAAATTTAAACAGTAGTCTTATACTTTATATTTGATAAAGCCAAAAATTGTATTATTTTATTTTCTTTAATTTTCATTTACTTCCAATTGGTATTTTAATTTTTGTTAATTATAAGTTTATTTATTTAACCAATTGGTACCTGTATTTTAAGTTTATATTTAAAAATTTGTTGTTACGTAAATCATAGACGTATAGAAGTTTGTTGTGGTAGTGCATGAATAAATACTTCAACAACAGTGCGAGCAGCAATACCCACCTTTGGACTTTGGACTTTTGGAGTTTAGACCCACCTGGCGCTTTTTTTTCTCACTGTCATTCTCCACTCTAGAGTAGAGAATGACACTCTAGAGTCGACCAAAATTTTCTCTATTGTCCCTCGCCCAACACCAGCTCATCGAAGACGTTCATCTCGGATGAGAAATATTATCCTTGAGAATTATAGTCGACATGCGCGAGTTAAGGAACCGGTATTATAAATTTAAACAATTGCTCCTTGCCCAACTGAACCTAAGTTACTTTAGACATATGGTTGCATATGTCCACTTTCTTCTTACAATTGAATAGAATACAAACTCAATAAAAACAACTAGGTTCAAAGAAGGCCCAGAAACCCTACTAACAGCCCTTTCAAGCCCTTAGTATTCTATATCAATAGCAAGGCCTGGCACTTAGGCAGGTACAAGCTGTCATCTCACAATGGACTTGCATCAGTCTAACTATTTTATGTTTAACACATGTAAGTCAGTATTCTCCTTAGGTCATGGTAACTTACTTCCAATTTCTTGGAAAGCTGTCCACCCTCTTTCTATCCACGCCTATTTCTCCCTTCCAGATATTTACTTCTAAAATTTCATAGGCCCACTACCCCCACCTAGTCTCTTAAAATTATCCGATTGGTCAAAACCCCTTCTCCTATTTCACTATTTTTCCTACCCCCTCTTCTCAAGTGTTCATATATATTTCCTAGACTAGATAGCTAAGTAAGAAAAGTTAGAATATAGAGACTGAGTAACAGTAACATGTAGTTCTTGTAAATATGTTAGAATAAAGTTATTTTAGTCTTCACTGATTTTTTATGATATGTAACTCGCGTATCGAAACCCACGGCCATCTACTGGGAGTGACTATAGTTTTTTATCCCCTCAAATTCTCCTTACCTTGAATCATTTAGAAGGCGCATTTTTTTTTTTTTTTTTTTTTTTTTAAAATCCAAATAAGGATACTTTTTATACTAATATAAATATTTTGACTACTCTATAATTCATTTTAATTTTGTATAAGATAATTCCTTTATTTTCATATTTTTTTATTAGTATTTTGTTATCATTAAATTTTGTTTATCATTTGTAAGGATTTTTTTCATCATTTAATTTTCTTATTATTTTATTTTTTTTTAAGAGATTAATTTTAAGGCCCTCCTTTTTTTAAATTTTCTTTCGCCCAAACCAGCACACATTTTACTCAGGGGAAGAGGTTGGTTTTTCACTCACGAAACAATATTCACGTTTTTAACACTAAAAAAAATCAAATATTTTAAATAATTTAGGTATTATTCTGCTTAATTAGAAGAAGAAAGGAGGAGGGAAAAAGAATAAGAAGAGCAGTATATCTTCATACTTATAAGTAACTAAAATTATAAATTGGGTAAAATTCTTGACCAGTTAATTAACATATTTTGTTTTCTTTGTTGACATCGCGAATAATACAAAACTTAATTTTGTAAAAATTATGAATATAAATAATTAAAAAAATAATAACAAATCTGTACCGCTACAAACAATGGTGGGTTGTAGAGTACTTAGTAAGAAAGTATCGTTACTAGACCAACGGTTTTGCAAGGATGTGATTTGGTCTGAATCACTCTCGACCACCAGAATTTTACACAATTAATGGTACTCACTTAATGAACCCCAGAGGGTTCCCGAACTCACAAGGATGTCTCAAGGATACAGTGAAACAGAAAATAATTATCTTGGAGTTTGTAACACAGAGCTACCCACTCCCAAGTGAAAGAAATGGTTAAATAATAATTTCAACTTAATCCTTACATGCGAAAGGATTTAAATATTCAGTTTTAATTGGAACTGATTAGATGGTACGATTCAGCTCTTCCAATAGAACTGAAAATGATACCGACTACATGTCTCCAATTTTTTATGTTATTTTTTCATTCTATTATTATAGTTTTTAATAAACATTAAAATAACATATGGTTTGTTGATTTTTCATAAATTAATTTTTTGATGTTTCTCCACATCACTAGTATTTAATAAGAGAAAATAAGATGGTATAACTAATAATATATCCTATAAAAAAAATACTTTTCACTCTGGATGATTGGCGAAATGTTGACTAGTTAGCAATGAACTAATACTTAAGAAGCTTAAGTTATTGTTTTAGAAATCGTATATTAATTATACTGTTGTTTTTTTTTTTTAGCTTTTTATTTGAATTCAACTACAAAATATATTGTTTTGTTGCTATAATATTATATCTGATCAAGAGAGAGAGAGAGAGAGAGAGAGAGAGAGAAATACTTTATTCCTCTATGGTGCCCAAATACATCAGATTGCTATATCACACAGCATACTTATCAATTCATAATCGGTCATATATAAATTACATACAATTACATGGTATAATAAAATAGAAAGAAAACAATTTTTTTCCCTAGTTTCCTTTTACAATCCATTTCGGTCCATACACAAAATTCAAATATTTCAATTCATTCCTTTTTTCTTTCCCTTTTCTGTTCCTTCAATTTCACCATTTCATAATTTTTAATTCACCCGCTAAACAAATTCACTATTAGACGGCAATGTGAGATCAGACCATCAACAATAGTCAGAGCAGTAGATCAGTTTACCAAAAAACAAACAAATAAATACATTTTACGAGAACAAGACTAACGCATAGGTTCAAAGGAAAATATAATAAAAAGCCGGTTACAAGAAACACTTGAATGGATAAATAAGTTTTAAAAAAATAATAGTACTAATAAAATAAAATAATTTAATGAATAAATAAGTTAAAACACACAAATCGACAGGTCTACAAATTAAAATAAATAAATAAAACAATGAATAATCTCCGAGCTAATTCCCATGCAGGTGATGGTGTATGATCCCCAGGGAGTCCGAAATAATATTTCCCTTTCGACGTACTAAAATTAATAATCTTCAAGAATTGGCAGCACGCTTATTCAGATAGGTCTTTGAAAGAACCTCAATAACCACCTCCCATTGTTAGGAAGGAGGAACAATATCGGACGAACTGAAGCAGTGCATGATCCCCTGAGAGGTACCGACCAGGTACCGGGGAGGAACTCAATTAACGGTCCAGAAGATGTGGCTTATGAAGGGAAAATGCCACCAGCGCTGATTATCATTTGAAAAGGAAGCCCTGACTCGGCACTTCATTGAAAACTTTTTCCCTAGTCATTAATACTTGGCAGTCATCGTGGAATACTTCCAAGTCCCCTCCCCAACTTCTAGTTTATTTTTACACAACACCACCACTTATTTACCGCTGGGTATCTACGAACTATAGTCGACCAAAACTTTTATTTTCGTTTTAAAATACAAATATTTATGAAATACAGGAATAGCATATTTTTCCTTTAAAAAATAATGTACACATATAAAAAAGAGGTTTGAATGTTTGTCCACAATAAACTCTTTAATTATTTGACCGGTTTACATGATTTTTTTTTAATGTTCAAATTTGTCAAAGGAAGATTTACTTAAATTATTTATATTTTTCACTAAAAAATCGTGATGAGCAAATATAAACATTTTTGACGAGTAGATTGTTCAAGGCTGTTGTACACCAATCAATTTGTTTTAATTTGAGGAATGACAAAAAAAATGCTGACTGCATTAAATGATTTTATCATTCTATTTATCAAATCGCAAGGTGGTTTCGAGTGAAGTAAGCCAACAAAATTATTTTTTGGAAAAAACAAATCATATTTCTTTTTTAGATCTGTGTGAATCCCATAAATAGGATTTTAAAAAGAAATAAAAAATTATAATTTTGATTTATTTGGAGGATGTTTTCGTTCAATTGTTCATAGCTCCTCTGAATTGCATTCAAATCCTACGCTACTACAACCGTTGGAAAGCTGAATGCCAACTGCACTCAAAGCCAAATTAAAAACATTTAGATTTAGTGCGATGGACAAAATATTAGTTTCAAATAAAAGAAAACTTTTCTAACATTGATTGATGCTATTTGATGTAGTTTATAGAGCTTTAAGCCAATGCTAAATTTCCTAGAGGTTGGTTTCTTCATGTTAAAGTTAATAATATTTTTTTTATTTTTTAAAAATAAATCAAGGACAATTTAAGAAAAAAAAAATTTATTTTTTGATTTTTTCATTGACTTCGTTTCAACCCCAAAAAAGAGTTTCGTTGTGAAATGAAACAATTATCAATATAGCTTATAAAACTTTTTAAAAAAATTCTTTCAGGTTCTGTGCGTTCTCATAAGTGTGTTTAATTTAAGTAACTAAAACAAATAAAAGTAAACATGCATGATTAATTTAAACTAAATTCATTAATTGATTTCAAACTTTTATTTGTATCCATTTAATCTATATTCATCCTAAATCTAGCAATGACGAAGCATTGCTGAGTATGCTCGTATAATATTAAAAAAATATATATATTTTCAGATAACACGTTTGATAAATAGACAAGAGAGAAGTTCTTTATTTTAACGACCAAATATTTTGGGTTACTACAAGGTTACACATACTAACAGTCTTTCATTAGATATAATATAAAAACTAATTTAAAGTAACTAATAAGGGTATGATATATTTTCCATATTATTTTTGTCATAACTAAATATCATAATATTCTTTATATAACTAAGTTACATGACATACTTTTTATTTTATTTTTTTTATTCCTTGGTCAGTTTTTTTTTTCCTTAAACGTATCAATTTTATTGTCCCTATTCCACTTCCTTTTCCAGATATCTATCACAAATATTCAACTTATTATACAAGTTTCATTTAAATTTGAAGCCTAGTCAAATGTAAAAACTTACAGAAATATATTTATAATTTATTGAGTAAAATTATTTAGCAATGCTAAAAATGTTGTTTATAATTTATTTAATATTTATTCTATAAGATGTTAAATATCAATTTTTTATGTTGTTTTTTTTTAATAATTTGCAGTAGCACTATGTATGTAACAGCGCCCGTTATGAAAACTACTTTTCAGTTGTGACTTAGAGTTGGTCACTGATTCATATTGTATGCCACAGCTCAGTTTTCTAATTGGTATTACTATATTATTAATTAATTATACTATTAATTATTATCAGTACTGTAGAGAGAGGAACAAGGAGTTCAACTAAAATCCATTAAAGCGCAGCACCTCGAGCCTCACCGAAGCTCTCAAATTTATATATTATAGTATTTTATAAAAACATATTGTTATTTTTACATATTATTAATTTTTGTATATACTACTTAGCAATGTCAATAAAATAATAAATAAATGCACTAGACTACCTCAAACAGATAAAATAAGACCGCTTCTCGGACACAGCCGTGCGCACTAGGCCTATAAATAAGGGTCTTAAAAAAACCCCTCTGCAAGAGACAGTTTCGGTTTAGAGCCGATTCTGATTTCTAAATGGTTATTTTTTGCTAACCCTTGACATGATCTTTCTCTACCAGTATTCCCTTCGTAAGCTCCGGCGGCTAGCTACCCTCCAGGTTTACATACCTCCTTCGCCTCTGACGGAATAGTACCTGGCAGGGCGAGGTCACCTTCCTGTATGACTTTGGAGGTTATCTACCCTTCAGGGCTGCATTTCTCCCTCGCGTTTATCGGAATAGTACCCGGTAGAACGATGTTACCATCCTCTGAGATATAGCGGTTGTCACCTGTAAGTCACATCCTATATAGTCATCTTATCTTTATTAATTGAACATGTATTGTTGAGGCCTTCTGGATGAGCAGAGTAGTCAAGAAAATAGTCAACTTCGACACCCTTATACACTTTTGGTTGCAAATAAATTTTCATATTTGTAGAAATGAATTTATCAAAACATCATGTTTGAACTTATTTCTCTTCCAGAACTTTCCTACACTCTTTGTCAAGCCATTCATTTCTGGGGGCTGGCTGCTTCTCCCCCAGTATTTCTCTTGCATTTTCAATAACTACATTTTTAATTTCCATCTATCGTTTATGGTTGTGATATGCTCAATACCATTTCTGTCAGTCGTTTCCTTATTTTGTTTATTTCAATACTTCGGCTATTTCACTCTCAAGCAACTTTTGTGAGTTGTACATATGTGCTCTTTCCCTTGCAGTGCACCTATCTTCGCATTTAGGTTGCTTATGATAATTTTCACGTTGGTCTTCGGAATTAATTCATATTCTCTGTCTTATGTTTCATTGAAAGTACCCTTTTTCTCTTTTCCCATATCTTCTGTTGGGGCATGTACATACATGATCGTTAAGTTATGTAATAGGAAGATGAGGCTTTTGTTATTGAATTGGCATCAGCAGTCAATACTGCTGAACTTCTCCAATGGGCAACAAGTGATATAGCTCAGCATTCTCCCATTCTTCCTATTTTTGTATTCCTGTAATATATACTCGATTCGAAAATCCCCACCTGGTCTATTGTACTTGGTCAGTCAATAGAACCACTAGACATAGTCTCATTTATTTTCTGTATAAGTAATAAAGTAATTTTATTTTTGACTCTACATTTCTACCATCAATTATCTGTTACCTTGAAAAACCTTGCTCTAATTCGCACTGTGCAAATTGTCTCATTATAAGCAGATAATTCTCTAGTCATATTGTATCCACATTTCTCCAACTTATCTCCTATAAACCTCAATTTGGTATCAAGTTGATTTTCTAACCTCTTTCTTGATCCTGGTAGGTTTAATCCTCTTACATCTCAAGGAGGAATAATAAATCCATGTTGCTGTGCAGAGAGCATATAACTTGAGTGAATGTCCATATATCCGAGCTGCATGTTATTTTCTGACCTTATTATATTGTTTTTTGATTGGTGGGTAGTTGACCACGCCATCCGTAGCTCAGGTGGTTGAGGCGCAGGTCTTAGAAACCTGAGAACTAAGAGCTGCGCCGATTCGAATCCGGCCTGGGGCACCGACTTTTTTCATGTCGTGGCGTCCCCTAATAAAAAACTTGACCTCCCACCATGATTGGTCACCACTAGATAACACCACCCCCCTTTGTCAGAAATGACTAAAAGGGAAGCATAATAAAAGTTGACCCACTGAACCAATCGACCTCCTTCATCCGGTCTAAGAACCAAAAAAAAAAACAGGTTATAGGAAATTTATTTATAAGCTTATAATACATGATTTATTAAAGAAATCTATTTCTAAACGTGCCGTTTTATATCAAATGACTCCTCCTTTCCCTATCTAGTACATATACTAAAATATGAACATAAAACCAGATTTTATAATATACGATATCAATTCCAGTAATATCCACCGAGCGAGACCGGGAAATCAAATTTTTATTTTATATTTTCCAATCAGTGTAGCCTTTACGAAGACCCATCAACTGTCCAGAAAAAAAACGACATTTAAATGTTAAAATTCTAATCCAGACATTTAACCTGAAGTTCATCTAGAGATTTAATTTCGATAGCATATTCCTTGCTTTAGCCTCAATGAAATAAAAATTGAAATATGTTTAATATTTTGCCACTTAAAATCACATTTTTTTCTGTTTATTTTTTTTCATTAGTATTCGCTTCGTATAAGAAGCATGTTTCAATATTGAATTAATAAAGTTTTTTTGTAATATTTAGAAATTTACGTTTTTCAATTAAAGCATATTTTGTTATAGGAAGAAGATAGTTTACCTTATAAAGTAGACTGTAGGAAGATAGTCCGGGTGGTGGTAAATAAAGGTATCAAAATATTAAAAGAAAATTATTTATTGTTAACCAACGTTTCGCCCCAATTACGTAAGGCTTCGACAGGGCTGAATGAAAAAAAAAGAAGATACAAACATTATAAGTAACCAAACACAAAGTTTACAAACAGTAAAGAGGTAAATGTAAAATGTAAAACAGATAGGTGAAGTAGATATGACAATGGTGAAGTATAGTAATATGTAAAAGGGAAATATTAAGAAAATTAATAAAAATAACAAATAAATATATTGAGAAGTATCTGTCAGGTTGAAACTAAGATGATAACTGAGGAGGTTGAGAAACGGAAAGGCATGTAGAAAATTTCCCCACTTCTTATGCTAACCCTTATGAGAGTTAAGCTTTATAATATATAGATAGTTAAACTGAAACATCTAATCTCTTATTACATCCTATCCCGTGTTTCCACGTCCAACACCTACTCCATTCTCTCATAAAAAAAAATCCTATGTATTGGCCTACATCACTCAAAGCACCCTTATATCCTTGACATATTTATCACCTCCCGGATTTCTTCCTCCCAAGCCATTGTTGAATCCACGGACGACCTTTCATCCGGACATAGTCCAGTTCTGCTTTTTTTTACATTCAAGCTTCGTACCTAAGCCTTCCACTCCTTCATTGACTACTGGAAGAGTTGACTGGAACAAATCTAAATGTGACCTGGAAACTAAACTGGACTTGAATATTCGACTGAAGACAAAACAAGACATTGACGAAGCTATTGAAAAACTCACATCATCAATAAGCACAAGTATAACTGACAACATATCAGCTAATAGAATGCGCTGGGGTTTAATTAATTGTACACACATTTTATCCATCAGAAATATCCATTATTATTCAAAGATTACCTAACCGCAAAGCTCCTGGATACGACCAATAACATTCCACATCCTAAAACTTCTTCCTAGAAAAGCCATCTAATTCCTCATCTACATATATAACGCCGCTCTCCGTTCCACATAATTCCCTGACCCAAGGAATTTATCTATAGTCAAAATGATACCCAACCCCCATATGCTAGCAGAAACCCACCCTCTTACCGTCTTATCTTTCCATTACTGATCATAGGCAAAAAAACGCCTATACCCAATCCATGATTCCAATCATATAAGACCAGATCACCAATTTGGATTCCAAACATCTCATTCCATTATCCAGCAATATCATCGTGAGTTGGTCGTTGTCTCGTCTTCTTTGGAGCGCGGAATGTACTTCGTGGGAGTCTTTTTCGATGTAGGACAGGCTTTTGATCGAGTCTGGCACCCGGGACTGCTTTACAAACTCCGCAAATTCCTACCTCCCCCATATTTTCTCATTATCCATTCCTTTCTCACTGACAGATTATTTAAAGTAAACCACAATGGTTCCTATTCATCCCTTTTTTTTAGTCCGCCGGTGTTCCTCAGGGTAGTATCCTCGGTGTCATCATCTACACGATCCATACAGCTGACATCCCAACCAATCCTAATACTAATCCTCACCGCGTAAACCGATGACACATGTGTGCTCACAATAACTGTGTGTGAAGTTAATAATAACCCTTTAATTGCACCCAAAACTCTTCCATCCCATATCACAGCCCTCAAAGAATGGTGTCGTAATTGGAGGATTAATATAAATCCCATCAAATCACCTTTACTCTTCGTCGTAAACCTGCCAAATGTCCTGCAGTATACTTCTATTTATTAATGTTGCCCTTACCCCTGTAGACCTGATTCGCTACCTTGGACTACATCTGGACAAACCACTAACCTGGAATCCTCACAGTCACAAGACTGAAAAGGACATGTCGATTTCGACTGTTACAGCACTTACTAGACAAACAGTCCAAACTTCCAATTCGTAACGAAAGAGTGAGTGATTTACATGACAATTATAAGGCCTATCTGAACACACGGAGTTGAGCTTTGGGGCTCCACTAAACCTTCGATTTCCTTTCGTATCCAATCCTTACAGTCCAAAATCCTTCGTAAAATCCTTAATGCTCCCTACTTTGTCACAAATAAAATTATCCTCAAAGACCTTAATGTTCCATTTGTAACCGATCTAGCCCGAATCAGATATCAATCCTTCCATTATAAACTCCCTGACCACTGTAATAGACGAATTGTGAGAGAAGAATTGGTCATGGCGGCGCATGCGCGGGAGGTATCGGGCAGATAGAGAGAAAGGTCACTGCTCAATCCACAGTTTTTAAAAATAACTCAGCTCACAGAGAAAACCAAAAAATCCACTAGCTTTACATCAATGTCCATTCCTCACAAAAACAAACGACGACCGACCATATGATTTTTCTCTCCCTCCCTGCCCGATACCTCCCGCGCATGCGCCACCATCACCAATTCTTCTCTCACAATTCGTCTATTACACCACTCATACCCATTACATTCTAACCTCGCTTCTTCTTTCATACCGGATGATTCTCCGAGGCCTCGTAAAAGAAGATGGCCTCGAGACCTTATATTGTAAAAATGTTTTTAGGGTGCTACCAATGGCCAGTTTTTCTACATGCTTGTACCATAACATTATGATATTATTTCAAATTTAATTGATGTATAGTTGTAAATATCAATAAATAAATAAATTATTGTTATGAACAGGGCTCTAATTTATTGCATTATATATATATGTTGTTTGCAAGCATTTTTGAAATAAATGATCAAATATCTTAACGATTCTGTACACTCTACACAGTGTTATCTACAATTTCTTAAGTCTCTGGTAATATAAATGATAATCCGTTGCACCAGAAAAGCTAACCATAAAATCTGGCGGTAAACTTTACTGGCCTATGGTGTCCGGTTAGATTGAGATTTAGAACAAATCTCCGCTTTAGTAGGTAACCATACAAGAAACTTGATGAAGGTATTTGATGTAACTTGGAAAGTTGAATCTTTTGAATCTGTTATCTAGAGGTGTATTGCATAATTCTGTTTCTTTCCAAATTCAATAAAATTGATTTAATCTAGAGAGGCCATTTGACAAACCACGAAGATTTTAAGGAATTAGTTGCTTAGGCAATAATGAAAAAAAAAATTAAGAATGGTCTTCAAAACTGACCAGAAACTTGTCGCTAAGTTACTAAGTTTTACTAAACTCTTGGACAAATCTAACGGACACAATTCTTAGTTTTGTATGAGAATTATGCAATTTCATTTCGTATATATTTTTTCATATATGATGATAAATGCATACGTATAGTTGAATATTTGAATGATTTCAATGAGGCAAAAAAAAAAATAATTAAAAATTATTTTTAAACATTAGAGAAGAAATTGCGGATTACTAATACAGGAAGATTTTAAATGAACAAAACAATAATAATTCGACGAAATAACACTATTCAATAATTTAGTTTTTTTTTAAATTTATTTATTGATATTTACAATTGTACATAAAATACATCAAGTAAATTAGAGGAAATCATGATCGTATGGTGCAAGCATGTAGAGAAACTACCCATTGGTAGCACTAAAAAAACATTTTTACAATATAAGGTCTCAAGACCATCTTCTTCTCAGACGCCTCCAAGGATTGTCCGGAATAAAAGAGGAAGCAAGATTAGAAACTAATGGGTTTGAGTGGTTAGGGAGTTTGTAATGGAAGGATTGATATCTTATTCGGATTAATGTTACAAATGGAACATTAAGGTCTTTGTGGATGATTTTATTTGTGAGAAAGTAGGGAGCATTTAGAATTTTACGATGGATTTTAGATTGTAAGGATAGCATACCAGAGGAATTCGAAGGTTTAGTGGAGCCCCAAATCTCAACTCCGTATGTCCTGATGGGCCTTATTATTGTCATGTAGATCAGTCTTCCAGTAGCAGTTTCCTGTCTTTTCAGTCTTGTGTTAGGATTCCAGGTTAGTTGTTTTGTCCAGATGTAGTATTTAGTTTTTGAAATATTGGTTTTCATTCTCTTGGGCCCCTTTGTTTTTCTAGTCCCTTCCAAATAACAGAATAAATTTTAATTTCATTTTAGGGCGTACTTTCTTTACAATTGGCTATTTTTAATATTTTTTAAAATGCCTAAACAAAGAGCTTTTCTTCGAAGCTTAAATCTTGGATTTAAAATAGAAGGAAAGTCTTACGGACAGGAAAAGTGTATAAGAAATACAATGCTGTTTTTCTCTTCTTTTTTTTTCTCAGAAACCTTATTTCTGATAATATTCATCCCATGTATCTGGCTAATCTACTAAGATATATTTTTCAACATTTTGTTAAAATTTATAACTTTAATATTTGTCATTTCTTCATTGATTTTAATTACTTTCATATACCCTCCTAATGAGACAAACCCCTCCTTGACGAAGAAGAGGCAGGCCTAAAAGAGACACCACAGATCGACATCGAGAGCGGGACATTATGTTTGGGAAATGGCTACTATCGAAGCACTTTATCGTTATTATCTAGTTCTGTAATTACTACAGCGATTAGCCCAACTTGCGTCCTCTGCAGTGGGCTCTTCTCGGCTGGCCGGGTAGTCGATTCCTCTGAGTGGAAATGTGTCGTTGCAGTGGTCAAAAGGCCACCTAATAATTTAGGTTCAAATGACCAAAAGAGTTACAAATTTATTTGATAAGGTTTAGTGAAAAAATTGTTACAGTTACAATGGAAGATTTTTTTTACAACAAGTAATCATAGAAATTTATAACCTTCCAGTCATTTTAACTAAAACTATTAATACAAATTAAATTTTGATTTGATACCAATTTCGTTCTTAGCTTAATTTCCTGTACATTATTTTGTATTATTCTTCTTTTATTATAAATAAAATAACCAACACTTCCCATTTAGCCAATAATTAATACATTTCTACAATTAAAAAAAAACAACTTTCCAAAAAGAGAGTGAATTTATTTGTACACTTAACTGGATCAATTTGAAACCTTTATTACTTTAGTGAATTTGGAACAAATTCAAATGTTTTGGTATCGTTGGAAAGACAATCTTCCTCTTTTTCTACGGTAATGAAATACCACTTGAAGTTATTGAAATAATTATAAATGTATTGCTGTATACTTAAAATTCTAGTTCTAAGTACTAAAACTAAGATTCGGATTTGCTCCATTTGGTATATTTAAAATCACTTTAGTATCGTAACAATTCGTGGTTAATTAGTTGGGTACCTTAGGTACTTTGAAGGATTTCCTTGAATTCTTTGCAACGTAATTGGATTTCAAATTCATGATACGTAAGAAACTGTAAACATTTATACATAATGGGTAAAATTTAATACATTTTCCATTTTAATAATAATAATCTTTATTTATTCTGGGATTGATCCCTTTAGAATAATTTACAGGGGTCAAAATTAGGCTTTAGAGCCTTAGAGTAAATTACAAAATAGAGATGAAATTACAAGATGTCATCCAATAAAATAATAAAGTGAATTTAAAAATATACAATTAAAGAACCATAATAACAGAATATATAAAATAACGATAAAACAAACAAAATGAAACACTTATCATATCATAAAACATGAGATAACTTCTGATAGTAAATAAAATGAAAAACAAAATGATAAAAAATGAAATACAATTAAACTAAAAAGTAATAAATGAACCGATATAATTTCTGCTAATGTACATATTTACAATTATAAACGAAGATCTAAGACATAAAATACAGAAAATATATAAAGCTTTTTTGGAATTTCAATTGTTAATCTTCCGGAATTGGGTGGACAGAAGGTAGTCGAAGATACGGGATTGGAAGATTGGAAGGGTGTTAGAACTACGAATAAAGGAGGGAATAGGGAAGAGGAACGGATGAGGAAAGATCTACCAAAGGCTGCAGTTCGATGGGCAGTTACATATTAAGTCTGAAGGCCGTGAGTGAGTATTGCGGGAATGCACTGGGGACTTAAGTTGAACGATATCTGAGATGTACGATGGACGGCGGGATTGGATAACTTGATAGAGAAAGGAAGCAAAGAAATATTTACGACGGAAAGAGGGGTAAAGCCACTTCAACTCTTCATAAAATCGGGTGACAGAGGTGTCCCTGGGCATCCCAAAGGGTTTTAGCATACTAAAATATATGAAGATTAACCAAAATCGTGTAGACCTGTGTGAAAATACTTAAACCAAAAATAACTAAAATTATTTACTATAAAATTTTTTAATATATTT
>NW_027111628.1:359261-436784 GCF_000696795.3 Halyomorpha halys
TATTATTTATTTAGATATTCTTTGATCTTTATTTTTCGTATTGTTATATCATTTTGTTTTCTTGCATCCTTGACTTACTCTTTAGTTTTAATGCTCCTTTCTTATTTGTATTCTTTATATTGGATATCATTTTACTTATGGTATGCATTATATTGTATAATATTATAATTATCTTATGTTTTATTCTTTTTTATATTATATATTGTATTCTTATTTTTTAATTAAGTTCAGTTTATTAATTGTATATCCATCCCTATCCTATTATTTTCATAAGTTCTTTTGTATTTTATCATTTTTTTTTTAAATTTCCTTTTGTATCTTTTAAATTAAATTATTAGATCTATGATTAGAAATTAATTTATATTGTACTGTTAATAGTTTATAAATCGAAGAATCCTCCACAGCGCCCTCCAATAATCAAAAGTGTAACTAATTCATATTACATTTTTGTTTAACATTTCACGTTATTGATATTATTATTTGTTTGCACGTTATTTTGCTATCTGGTCGGACCGTATTGGATGTACTTTTTTTAATTAATAAATTTAAAATTGATATTTCGTAGTATCGGTGTTATATTCATCTCATTATTTTCCTTCTGTTGATTTTATTTACATATAATATGCAGAGTCCTTTTATGATGTTGAAAGCTCCAGAAGAAAAACATTAATTAAAAAATGGTTGTATAAAATTAATACGGTTTTTTAAGTGATGGAACATTATTGAAGCCAGTGTTACACAAGGGACACTTTACCTCTGGAAAAAAAAGGGAACTATTTAAAAAAAGGTATCTAATTCACGGAGAATCGGACAGCTCTTGTTAGAAAGTGGACGTTTAAGAGTGATTGCCGGATAAAAACCAGGAACAGAATGTCAAGTTCTTCGTTCCGAGCTTATACACGGAATGAAAAACAATTTTATAATAGTTGTAAAAAATTATTAGTTAATTTATAATATTAGCTAGCTCTAATATTATAAATCGTTTTCCGTATTGTTCTTCTGTCGATAGTATTACATATTTATTGTTATACATGTTGTCTGGGATTTCATGGATTTTGTTTTATTTAAATCGATTGGCCAGAGTTGCCACTTTTTAGAAATTATTTCAACGATTTTGAATAAACTCGAAACACCAATGCAAAATCAAATTATCTTCCAGGTTAGCTAGGCATTATCCTTATGTAAATAATTTAATAACGGCTGAAATGTCGAATTTTCAAAATATCTTCCACTAAAGTTCCTTCAAACTAGTTTATTAATAATAATTAACCAAATAATAGAAAATTTATAAATATGGACCATGAAATAATTTAATATTTAATTAAAAGATACAGACAATAGTTTAGACTGGAAAATCGAAGACCGCCTATCGTTTCCGATATCTTCTGATTCCAGTCATATGCATACGGCTCTTTCAGGTATATTTTGGTAACTTGCTGTATTCTTGGCAGAACCAAAGTTGGTATTCATTACTAATAACTCGCGAAACTCTTAAATAAGATTTTTTGTTGGTGTAGAAAAATATCAATTTAATGTTTTAAATTTCCGCCTTTCTGGATGGTAAGAGAAAGTTGAGTGATATTACTGCACTAGATCTGTTTATGTTGAATTCGACTCTTCATTAGTAAATCAGTTTACATTATTATTATTATTAGGCTTTACCTCTAATTTGCCTTTATTTTTAGTTTATAAATTAATGAAATCGAAATTAAAATAAATTAATATTGACATATTACATTACCTACATGTATACAAAATGGGTTCGTTCTATTAATCACATACATTTATTATTATTAATAATTATCTTTTTAATTTTTAAATATTTTTATTACATTTTTATCTGGCGGTCGAGTTGTGATTCAGATGAAATCACCTCCTGGCACAACCGTTGGTCTAGTAACGGTACTTCCTTACAAAGTACTGCACCTCTGACCCATTAGGAGTTTTAGCGTTTCAAATATATTTTATTATAATATTTGTAATTTCATTAATCTTTCAATTTCTTTACAGAGGGAGATGAAAGAGTTGTAATGTTTCTGAAGATATGGACACATCTTCCTTCCTCATTCCAATCAGCCTCCTTTTCTTTCACCTTACCGTCTCTAGAGGTAAGAAAGATAGTCTTAATCGATAATATATTATCTTCATATTTATTAGATAATACTTTATAGCTAAAAATAAAGGTAGGTGAGTTTTACTATATACATGTACATTTTTGTTGATTCTGGGGATCAATCAATAAGACAATTATATTATTGTTTGCACTATCTTGCCCTACAATTTTCGAAAAAAAAAAGTTTCTTCTACTAATTATTTAAAAAAAAATATAATGTACAGAGTGTAATTTAAGATTAAGAACTATAAATATTACTTATTATTGTCTATTACACAATTATACTATTCTATTATACTATTATTACTTGTATATTACACTATTATTGTCTATTGTCTACTACTTATTACAGTATGTTCAACATTGTTATGAAACGATCAATACTCTTGGTTTGTGCTAGAACAGAATATGGGTGTAAAGGAGAAAAGTAGATGTGATTTTGTACATAATCTAGCAGGTAGTCAGTCTGTTGTTTCTATTTTGTATTTTGTCTGTTTATATTTAGTGTTTTTGATTATGCCATATGTGTTTATGAGGTTAGATATACAATTTTTTAGGTCTGTTTTTTTGGCTGATAGCCCCATTCTTATATTTTTCTATAGTAAACCTTTTTTAGATGTCTTTTGAAGTTATTTTTTTTTCTCCCTAGATACCATTTTAGGTGTATACAACTTGAATTTATGTCCTGCTTGTCTGAAATGTGTGGTGGGAGCACTTTGGTGAAGTATATTAGGGTTTTCTATTACAGAGCCACTATATTTGTGTTTAGATTCCCTTCTTTGGAGAAGAGTTCCAATATAGTATTACTCGCAATATAGTAGTTCTCTCTAATGGGAATTTCATGCACTGTATCAGATTTATGCTCTATTTTGTGTTAGTCTCTCATATCGGTGTAATGTTTCGAAAAAAAGTGACCATGTTATTGTAATTGCGCAATCGATTTTGTTATCGCTTAGAGTGCTTGATATCCTCACTAAGAGTGCTGTTAAGTAGGGAATTGTGTAATTTATTTTGCTAATCTCTTGAGGTTTAGGTTCGGTTAGTGTTAATGTTTGCTTTAGTAACTCGATTCCAGACTGGATTTTCATTTATTTTGTGGTGGTACCATGAAATGAAAATCATTGTGGAAACCCTAGTTAAGCAACCGGCTCTTTTTAAAACTCTTTTATGCCGGTGTAAAATTATTTAAAAGACTGGTCTAAATATTTCCAGAATATTTTCTATTTTCTTTTTAGACCAGTAAACTTACCTTCATTAAGGTTTAGAACTTAATTATATGAAAAATAAAATGTGACCCTATATATGTAATATATTGTCCATTCTTATATGGTTCATCTCATCGATAACTAATAAACGAGGATATTCAACCCGTAGAACAGAATAGCACAAATATCATTGCAGTGTTTACACAGTTACATGTTCATGGACTGAAATGTAAACATGCAAGATCAATAGCGATTGAGAAAGGTTCTTGTTCATGGAATATTGCTGATGAAATACATAGTTGAATCGCTGCATTGTTTATCAATGATTCTCGCTTAAGTACCACAATGTCACACATTCATTTGAATAACTATGCTATTGTAAATAGAAATGTTTGATATTTCTACTAATTCAATTTCTCTTCATTCTCTTAGTCTCTGTAATGAGAATAGCTAACCAAATATTTTAGATAGATAATAAATATAAATAAATAATTTACTTTAATTTCAAATTATGAAGTTGATAGTTGTGGTCAAAAGGGAAACAGAACTAGTTAACAATTATTTATTTATCGACGTTTTGCCCCACCTTGTAGAACTCAGGGCTAAAATGATACAAAAACAACTAAAAACATTTTGACATTGTAAGATAATAGTATACAAAAAGCTAAATTCTACTTTAAATTAAGTTAAAATTATGCAAAAATAAGTGAAAAGAAAATTATATATAAACAAAAGAACGGAGGAAATAATGTACTATTTTATTAATACAAGTATAAGACATAATATAAGTATAGAATGAAATTGAAGGATGGAAATAAATTTAAGTATAGAAATAAAAAATTAAGAATAGAAAAAAAATAAATATAATATAAAAACAGAAAAAGGTCCTAGTTTTATGAATCTTGAGGGACAGTCCAATGGATAAATAGAAATTCTGACTCGTTTTATGTAAAATAAAAAAAAAATGTTAGATCAAACATTAAAACATAATCAGTTACCAGATTAGATGAGATACAGAACTGTTTTTTTCTATATAGAACAACTGATTCTAAAGAAGATAGGGAACAGTTTTTTATATGTCCATAGTTAACTTACATATTTAAAAACTTAAATATAAGAAAATTTTTATTTATAAGATATAAGAATTTTTAACTATTTAATGTCCGACGTTTTGCCCCACCCAAACAAATCAAACATTAAAACATAATGAGCTCATCTGTTTAACCTTTCGTTTTGAACAACCCTCATGAAGCCCTCCCGCCCCACTTGGCAGACGTCGGAGATTAAATAGTTAAAAACTCTTTGTTCTTTTTTGACCGCAACCCTGACCATCTTATTTTTTTCTATATAGTTCGACTATTTCAATTGAAGATAAGGGACTGTTTTTTCTACATATAACAACTATTTCTATAGAAGATATAGAACTTTTTTTTCCACCCCTTACCAACAAATTTCCGACTCAAGAGAGTGGAAGATAGAAAGGGTCTTATAATAGGTAATCAACCTATTTGTTCTAATAAGAATGAGAGAGATTCGAACGCAAAGACTTCCGTACATTTACAGGAGCGACCTGAGATCTGAGACTTAACACGTGAAAGAGAAGAACTAACAGTGAACTGATTGCAGAAACTAGTTGGAAACTTTCCGGCCAAATATTCTCGTTTAGAGTGCAGCTCGTGATTTAAAATAAGAAACGCAGGAGGTGTCCTAGTGAGTATAATAGGAGGCCGTCCGTAGCTCAGGTACTTGAGGCGCAGGACTTTGCCAACTGAGAACTTAGGTGACGTCGTTTTCATTTCTGTGGCAGTCCCATGCAATGAAAGCTTGACTCTCTCCCCCACCTCCATTGTTAGAACAGGTTGGTGACCTTAAGATAACCCCTCCCCGCATGTGTCTGAAATGAAAAAGAAGGGCATCAAAAGAGCTGACGCAAGGAGTGTACTGGTGAGAGAAATACCCAGTCTTACTGTTGCGGGGAGGCCAGAGCAAAGCTGAACTATAGGGGAGATAAAATGGGGAGTAACAAAAACAAGCGGCCATAAACACATCAAAGGGTTAACGGAAAGTAGTATTCATTCTGACACCACAAGAAATAAGTCTTCCAATGAAAAATGAGATATCGTCTACTTGGCAAGCCATGTGGGATGAATGCCCGCCAAGCAAATTAAAAACTATCAAAAAACCACTAAACCATGGACCACATCAAACCGTTCCAATCGCAGGGAGGAGGTAGAATATGTCTATTGCCAGATTGAGAATAGGTCGCACGAGTCTAACTCATAGATATCTGATCAGTAAACAGCCACCGCCAAAATGTCAATACTGCAACAGTGTATTATCGATCAGCCACATATTTGAGAAATGTCATTTTTATTCTGCGAACTTGAGTAGATTGGGAGTAGGACCGAGTGTATCGGATGCTCTGAATGATGACCAGAAGAACGTGAAAATGGTCTTAGTTTTCTTTAAAAGGAATGGCCTTTTGAATAAGATTTAAACCAGAAAATCTGTTATACGTAATAAAAAATATCAAAAGAAGTAATTATTTAAATTTTTTTTCGAAATTGTTTAACGAGAAAAATAAAGTGAAATAGAATTATAAATATAAATGAAACAGAATTATAAAGCACAAAACATGGGCGTTGATGACCTCAGGGTTTTACGCCCTAAAGCCCCAGACAGCAAGTAGACAAAAGTAAAAACAAAATAAAAAATAAACATTTATTTCCCAATATGAGCAAAATGCTCAAGGCTGCACCTTTCCAGGTTAACTAAAAAAATGAGAAAGAAAATAGTGACGATTTATTATATAGTACATTAATTTTTAACAATCTTTTCTTCTATTTTACAAAAAAAGGCTTCGAAAACCAATTTGATATAGGTACATGTATAATACAAATTCGATGACAAACGTAAGATTATCTAATTATGAGAGATAGTTGACCGTGGATGATAAATGAGGAGAAGATGGTTGGGGGTGCGGTCAATGAAAAACAAAAATAAGTATGATTAACTTATTTTAATGTGCCGACGTTTCGGCTAGAGTTTCTAGCCTTCTTCAGGGCTAAAAACAAAACAAGATAACAACCACAGTATGTATAGAAAAATAAAAAATATAAAAAGAAAGTATAAACAGAATAATTTTACACATACAATGAATAATTTTACAAAATAGAATTAATAAAATGAAGTGATGAGAGAAGCGGGAAATAAAATGTATACATAGGTAATTGAAAAAGCGGGTACAATAACTTACTTAAGGAAATGAAATAAAAATAAAGTTATATAATGCAAAGAAGTATGAACATATTAGTTATTATTAATTTAAAATTTAAATATGAAAAGAAAATGAAAATTGAGAGGAAGAAAATATATGTAACAATAATAGATGATAAAGAGGCAAATTATAAGTATAGTGTACAAAACTTATAACGCGGGTAAGGAAAATGGATAAAAGTGGAGAAAATAAGGGGAAAGAGTAAAATAAAGAAAGGGGAAAGAAAACAAAAGAGAAGAATAAAAACGAACCTGTTAGCTGGAAGGTCGAGCGCCTAATGGTGGCAGCGCAAATAGTGGTCAAACTTAGAATTAAAAAAGCCGTTACAGCAATGACTAAGTGTTTTTTATAAAGAAAACGTTACGGGAGGGTGAAAATAAAAAATAAAAAGTAGAAAAATTTTAGAAGAAGAAAGCGGTTGAGGGAGTGATGACAAAAGGTGATAGGAAGGATTAAAAATATATATGAACCAACGAATTATCGAATAACGAAGTACCGGAAGATGAAGAGGAAACGTAATATAGGTGGGGGACGACAAATGTGTAAGAAAAGGTTTTAAAGATGAAATAATACGTTCAAAAGTGGGCGGAAAAAAAAATAATGTGAATTTATTAAAAAAAAAAAATTACTTTTTTAATAGATTAACTATTTATTTAATGCAGAATATGCTAATATTAGAAGGTACTTACATTTCATTGTGTAGGTGGCGTGGCAGCCACCACAGGACTCAGGGTAATAATTAATTTAACCAACTCGGCTAACTGGGTATCCTCTGCCCGCTTCCCGCTAACTTGTTTAGTCTTGTCTATTGTCCGGGCTGCTTCATGAAAAACCGACAGGGAAAAGTTCATACCAGGAGTTTTAAAGGACGGGAATCGTTTTCGTGGTAATTTCAAACTCCAATTTTAAATAATGATAATTAATAATTTATTATTTTAAAATCACCTTGAATGTCTATTACAAGGCCTAGTTTTTGAGTTAGTTAATTTATTTTAGACGTAATGAGATTCTTGAAAAATCTACGTATGCTAAATGCACGTTTTTTAAATCGTTTGTAATTTAAATTTCAGGAAATTTCTTGTCAAAAAATATAATATTGGCATAAGATAATAAATTAATAAATAAAACGAAGGCTCTAAAATCTATTAATCAAAACGTTTCCAAATTTTTTCAGTCGATTCCATATTATTAAGCTTCCTATCTGTTTTTTTTACCCCAAAAAAACCTAGTTAAAAGGTTTTTAAATCAGATTAGTTAAACCCTAAATTAGCTCTATAGCCAATAGTTCTATAAGATCAGTTTTTCCAAATTCAACATTTTTCCTAAACTACAAGAAATCAACATTTTGTGAACTTATTTTGGCAAATATCATGTAAACTGCAACTCCTAGTTATATAATCACTATTAACCATTCTTGGTTGAAAAATTGTATTTCAGGAACTATTAGACGTACAGATTTCAATCAGCAATCAAATGAAAACTAAGAAAATCCATCATAAACCAGTTGATATAAATGTCCTTCGCAGAAGTAGTAGTTTCCATGATATTGGCCAATATAAATAACAGAATATTGATTTATTAATATTTGGAACAGAATGTTGGTTATTCATAAAATTTAACTAACTTGCTACTAAAGTAAAATGTGAAACTTGATAATTTTTTGTAATTTAAATTAATTAATAATCAATTTTAAATTCATCTTGCATATTTAGTACAACAGACAAAAAATAAGTGATAGCTGAAACTCATTTTCATGAAGACTTAATTTTTTAATTAGTCCTTATTTTTTACATTACATTTCCTAAATCCATATTTTAGCCGCCATCTTGATTTTTTTAAATCTATTGTGGTATTTATGTTTTTAAAGGAAATTAAAAACTATATAATATTGATTTAAGAAAATAAAAAAAAAACAAACGATGGCCCGAAAACTTGTACCAATTTTTTCACTCTGAGATAGATATCAATAAGCTATATATTTTGTAGAATTTTTGCCTAAGAAAAAACCTAATCAACAATTTTTTTAAAATTGATTAATTTGCTTAAATTTGAACCCTGATTGAGCTTTAGCCTATGTTTTTATATATTTTTTTTAGCATGAAACATAATTTAAATTAATACCACAAAAGATATTACAAAAAAAAGCTTCAAGGTGACTCAAGATTTGACTTCCTACCCTTCTCTATAAATTAGAAAATGAACAGGAAGGCGTAAACAAAAAGAAAATTATTTATATATATATATATAAAATTATAAAAAATATATAAAATAAACTTGATGTTCTATCAAATTGTTTTTATACTTTACAAAAAACGCTTTCAAAACCAATTTAAAATGGTCACTATTTATATATGTATGAACTTGTTTTTTTAATAATAACAAGAGAAAAAGACAAATAACACTCAACACCATTCTGTTTCTTTTTTTTTTTGTATGCATACCCAACTGGTGGTGAACAAGTGACTGCTAATTTTCGCCAAAAGCTGCAACTCAGGCGATCTCATTGACAGAAAAGTAATAAGTATTTCCAATCATCTTCAAAAAAACCTTATAAACCAGTTAAATCATGTATATGATAAATGTAGATATAATTTACACATTAACTAAGTTAGATAGCGAAACTCTTCATTATATTAATTAATTTAAACATTTTTAACAAAAGGAAAATAATAAACATGCATAAAGAATTTTTAAATTATTGATCGTTGTATTTTCTTAATCCGATTATGTAAAAATCAACATATCAGTTCTTGTATTTTAGCTGATTTTATTTAGGAAATATTTAAAGTTTAGAGACAGTACTGGCATTTCTTAGTAGTAGTGCTTTTTATCCTTATTCCAAGAAACAGTCAGGAATTCCAATTCTTTACAACTTCTAACCGTTTCCTCTGGGACTAATACATTACTAGGCATGACAAAGGGGAAGACTTTTCCTTCTAGGAGACAGAGTTGCTTCGGTTCCTCACAATGATGTTGACATTTTCCTGTTTTGTGTCCATCACTTTCTGAAAGTTGTTCTCGATGGGGACCATTTTAAGTACTGCAGTCGCCTTTATTTCCCTATATAAATCTAGAACCGCATATTACAACGCGTCTGACACTTCACGACAAAAGTTTCGCAACTGGCGTGCTTATGCAAGTTAACGAACGCTATAGGATTTAAAAGATATTATTATAAATAGACTATCATTATAAACTATATAGTATAAACTATAGACATCTGGCACATTTTGACAGACACTGACCATAGAGGAAGTGACCTTTCCTTAGTATTCTATACCAATGTAAAAAAAGCAAGGGTTGACACTTAGGTAGGTACAAGCTGTCATCTCACAATGGACTTGCATCAGTCTAACTATTTTATGTTTAACACATGAAAGTTAGTTTCCAATTTCTTGAAAGCCTCACACCCTGCTTCTAGTCACGCCTTTTACCTCTCCCAGATATTTACTTCTAATTTCATAGGCTCTCTAGGCTCCGCCTAATTTCCTAAATTATCTGATTGGTCCAAACCCCTTCTTCTATTTCACTATTCTTCCTACCCCCTCTTCTCAAGTGTGCCTATTTAAAAGGCAAAAACTCCACCTTGTTTCCGCGGGAAATTTAGCCTAGTGACTAAAAATTGTGATTGGTTTTTTTCTGGTCGCAGTCAACTCTAACTTACGATCCTGCGATTGCGATTGTTTTATTCAATTTTAACACTCTACGTATACGCCTATGCTAGAACAGTTCACATTTTTTTAAACATTAGCTGATGAAAGTTACGTTTTAAGAAGAGGTTTAACTCATTTTCGAATTCTTTGACTAGCGTTTCACGAAATTCATTTACACCAAAATATTTTAAGGAGTCAGATTCCTTTAGCTATTTTGTAATTTGTTGGTTCGTCTTTACAATGTTTTGTTCAGTTTGCAACTTCTGTTTTCTCTTACTTATGCTGATTACGAAATATTGGCCTTATCGTCTTTGTTTATCATTATTTATTAAATCATTACTCTGATGAAATTTTCAAATAGTGTATCAAATTAACTGAATGTCATTTCAATCGACAGTTGTTAATGAAGTTATTAAGTTTAAAAAACAAAAAAAAAATATATAAAATAAAAGAACCTAAAAGAAAATACACCAAACTTCTAAAAATTAAAATATGCAGTAAATAAAATTATTTTCATATCATAAAACTACATAAATACAGATAAAATTTATAGAGAATGCAATGAAAATAAATGAAACCTGTGTCAAAAGCCACAGAAGCGTATAATATTACACAGGCTACACCGTCTATGGGAAATATTTTAGCGCCACAGTGCCCTGCATTGCCAGACTATGAGTTAGTAACACCCTGAAATTCGATGACAGAAGGTCCTGAGAGTGGTGGCTAGGTCAGTGGTATAAGCTAATAGCTATTGTAGATATCGGAAAATGTAAATAGAAGTAATATGCATTGTATATATTAGTTATTATTTTATTACAGTAACTAATTATTACTTGGTCAATATCATTTCTAATGTAGAAAAACTATTCACCTTAATGAAATAATAAAAAAAACTGCGCTCAATGAAACCTCAGATTGATTGCCAATCGTTATAGATCATTTCTTCCGAGTTAAGGCAACAGGATCAAATGGGCTAAGTTGACGATGAAGATTGTAAGGTACCACGTCAGGATACAACCTGGGTGTTCCCAGCAATTTCCATCCGTCACTTGATTAATTAATGGAGAGAGACTCGCCTATTCTCTCTTCAATTTAACACTACAGGATATAATATTGGATGCAAAAATCTAAACACAATGTACGATATCTCCATTACTACAGCAGGTGCTTGACCTGGGTATGTCCCAATCAGCTTTATTAAAAGCCACAAAGCACCTCATCACAGTAGTGTAATATAAAGGACATTCAACTTAAATTACAAATTTAATTGTAGTTTACACATTTGAGCAGGTTAAGGAGAATACTTAACTTGGGTTCGGTTTGACGTAATTTCGATCTTCTTAGTTGGTTCATAATTAGGCCTGAGGAGACACCGAAGGCACTTAAGGTGGTCTTAGATTGAATATGATGGTCCCGAAGACCTAGGCTGAGATGTACCGATAGTGTAGCATGAAAACCAACTGTAGATTAGAAGCTGGAAGGCGGTCCCACAAGACTGAGTCAGATAGCCGTTGCTCATTAATAAAGATATAAAGAGCTTCGGTTTGTATTACTACCGAAATAGAATATTACAGTATGAAGTAATTAATCAGTTATTAACAGTAAGATAAATCACATTATTTCACAATTTATAAAAATAACAAGGAGTACTTAAAAAAATCTGAAAATTCTAATATTTAAGTTAATGGAAAAAATTGCTTGTTAAATAATAATTTTGAGTTTGGGAAATAACAAGAATCATATGCTTAATTTCTTTATAAATGTTGTATTTTTCTAGTCATTGCAAATTCTTGTATCTAATCCTAATCAGTAACTTCATTAAATTAATAATAGACGCTACCATATTGGAATTTTGAAAAAGTAAGACACTATATAGCTCTTATTTGTCAATAAATATTTTATGAAATATTAATTCAACATATAATAACCTAAAAATTATAAAATAATTAAAGTAATAACAAATTATGAATTCTCTAGTAAAAAAAAAATGTCGATAAATAATGATCACTTGTTTCAAAAATATTCAATGTGATAACGAAATCATAATTACATTTTCAATTTTCATGAGGAAAATCATCAAGAGCGTTTGATCCAACAAAGAAGTTATATAATTTTTATAAAGTTTTAAAATTTATTTGTCTAGCCCAAGAAGGGTGTTGTGGCGAAAAATGTTTAGAAACCACAGTTACACATAATCATTTAATATCATACAATTTATTTGAAAATGTATAATTAGTACGTGCTTCAAAATGTTATGGACCGGACTCCTAAGAAAAAAAATGTTTATAATTTTTCTATTACCATATGGGCCTGGTGGGCCTTACAAATTTATAATAATCAGATTTGCTTATAACAATTAATAATCTGGGGGTTAAGTCTCGTGCATGAAGATAACTCTAGTAATTTACACTGTTGAATAAATGAATAATTTAAATTATTAAATTTATAAACAAAACATAATAATAATAATGAATTATTAATTAAAGCATGAAAGAAACATAAAATATTCACAAATAAAATATTTATAGAATTTTATTTTAATATTCTATATTAACTCTAGCCCTGACGAAGGTTAGAAATTCAGGCCGAAACTTTTGCTCAAATAAATAAGATTTACAAGTTTGTGTTCTTCACTGACCGCACCCCCAAACATCTCCTTATCTATGGTCAACTATTTTCACATCAAAATATCTTGAATTATCCTGGGCGTTGGCCTAGGAAATGTTGACTCATTGTAGCAAAGAATCGAAAGGCAAGGGCTACAACTTCCATCTTTGAACTCGAGATAGAATATCTTCCCTCAAATAATTACATCAGCCTGATAACATCATGATGTTTATAATGATTAACGTAATTCGTAACATACAGCAAAGCACTAAAGCTACTTGTGGTTGTGTTTCATTGAGGAAACTGTTGACGGAAAACGATCAACAATGAGAGGCATTAGTCCTTTCATTGAGCCAATAGAAGCTATCATTATGTTAATTGGGATCCGTAAATTGGATTCGTTATGTAAATGGGACCGATGTGACCCAATCCTATTTTACGGTAAAATCATTAAACAACCCTTTGAGACCCCGTTGAAAATTAGAATTCTGAGGTCTCGATTAGAATTCTATAGAATTAGTTGCATTAAGCGCCAGGATACTATCCTCATGATTGATATGATTCAACTAAAGAAAAATTTGGTATTCAAAACTGACTGAAAAAGTAACAATTTAAAGAATTTCAGAAAAAAATTTAAGGGGTAATAAATAGAATAAGAATACAATTAATAAAATTACATATTGAATATTGATAATGATAACCGAATTACATTTATATTCCCTTTATGTCCCTTTCCCAATCCATGTCTTTAGGTACATTAAAAATATTTGTTTTGATAAAATTATTTGAATTATTACTTACGTTAAAATTACAAGTGAAGATTTACATAAAACAATAGGTTAAAATATAAATAAAAAAATAAAGTGTACTAAACAAATAAATAAAGCGAAAACCAAAATAAACAAAGAAAACAAGAATCTTATTAAAGAACTATCTATATCAGCACTACCAATAAGGATTTTTGTTTAATAAATTATATATACATATACGAGAGACCTAGCTCAGTGGTAAGGCACAGTTACTACTAGCTCCAAGCACCCGGGTTCAAATCCGGTAAATAAGACTGTGTCTCTAATAATTATTTTTTCTGTTACTAAAGGTTTGAGTTAACCCTGTGGGTTAATACATATCGCTGATTTGCCTATACAGTTGCACTTCTGGAAAAAAAAAGTTTTTAATTTTTTATTTGCCTTCCTATAGCCACAAGGAGTATTGGGCAAAAATTAATTATTATCGCAGTTAGAATTTTTGTAAATCTTATTTGGATGTTACTTCCATATTTACTTAATTTTAAAAGGATTAATTATTTGCTATTCAGGTTAATTATACTCGACAGTTACATAATCATTATTTTTAATAATGTATGTTCGATATTTTTTATGTATTTCTATATTTTATTATGCTTTACAATGTCTTGTTCTGATTTAGTAATGATGAAGATCTGCAAAGAAAGCGAAATGTTGGTTTCTAATAAACAACTTTTTAGTTGTTTTTTTTTGCTTTTTTTATTGCAACCGAACCATCTTCCTTCAACAACATTATTTTTAAGTTTTTATTCTTTGTAAATATTAATGAATAAGATACTTTTTACATTGTTTTCAAGTATGATGTCCCACGATTGCGATTCTACTTCATATTGTTTCCATTTAGATTGGAAAAATCTTAGGAACTAATTAAAGAGATTATATATTGTTAATATATATAATATACATTATATACCATATATACGGTAGCTCACCTGGATGATACTGTTGAGCAAACTTTGTAGGAAGAAACTTTAGATACAAATAAATATTTTTTTCTGTTACTTTTTGTATTTTTTTAAACTGCCAGCTGAACCATATCAAAAATTAATGACATAATTAACTACTTATCTTCCAATTAATTATTAATAAAAATATCAAGTTATTACGGCAAGAGATGCAAAAACAAATAATCAATTCTTGTATGGTTACAAAACTAAATGATTTCAAGAATAAATGAGAATTTTCTAACTTAAATAAAAACCTATACTTGTATACAATCACTTCAAAAATAACACAGTGAATTTGTGGATTCAGAAATATTTATTAAATTATTTAGCAACGTTGATAGACTAAAAGTATTTTTGAAGTCCGTTATTGAGGTTTTTAAAACTTCAAGAAGTTATTAAAACTCTTCCCGACTTGGGGCCAAAATATTTTAGAAAGCTAAAACAAAGCTTGAGTTAGGGTCAGTAAATGAAATAAAAAAAAAATACTTGCTGTGACCACAAGGATCGTCGCGGAGCGGCAGAAGGGAAACCGCGGGAAATCTCCATAATTCGAGGAAAAGGAAAATTGAATCAGCGATTAACGATAAGGGCGGGGAGCGGCTTGATGAAGATGGCCGTGGAAGGGGGAAGCAAAAAATTACACTTCGCACCGCCTCCCTCAGGAAGGGGACTACTTTATCATAAGGCTTAGATTTATAAGCACTCTCTCTTATCCGAACTACGGAAAGGTACCTATTCTTTGACGTAGGAATGTTTGATTTGATAACTAAGTTTTAACTTGAATTTTTTTTTTTTCATATTTTCTAAAATGTTGCACTATAAAACGATTTATATTTTCAACAACAATACTAATGAGTTATCATTTATTATTTTTGGCGTTATAGAATACCTTAGTTTAATAATATCGATGTCTAAATAAATAGTCTAAATGTCACCCCTCATAAAAAAAAAGCAATCAAAAGTTTACAGCAAACTTTTCTAGAGTAGCAATTTTTCCCTATTAATAATCTCGAAATGTTGAAGGTGCTAATTGCCCACCAAGAAAACTGAATATTTTTCACGTCACGTGCTCTATAATTAAATTTTACAGAGCTGCCACAAAAGCCTTGAATATACCAATTCCGAATTCCTAGTTATCCAGTCTCTCTCCATTGGCACCCTCTCTATTTCCACCTTCCTATGAAACATAAATATCACCTCATTTTACATATAGGAGTAAGCATTCTTGAGAAAATTCATACAGAGTTAACAGAAAACTCTAGGAGACTAGTTGTATATAGTAGTCTGTAAATAGCATTTGTACATTGTATGTCGTAGAGTCTGTATTATTTCTCTAAAATAAAGTAAAGTGTATTTTACTATACTCAGCAGTAGTATTCTGTACTTTGGATGCTATGGTTGGAGCCAATGAAACCTATATAATGTTGTGGAATTACCCAGTGTCGAATCAAATTTCGTCGGATATTTCCTCACCTCATTTTTATCAATTTCGAGTAGAGCATCGTTTTTTTTTTGGGGTAGAATGGTCTTCAAATTCAATGGCATTGATACCTTTTGTATTAAATCTTGCAGGATAACTGGAAAATGATGTTGAAAAATGTCTTTCTTTCCAATACCTACTTAAATAGATTTTATTTTGTCTCAAAAGCAGCATCCACAAGCAGTAACGAGCAGAGGGTCACAACTTAATCTATCTATATATCGTTTACGTGATAAAGATCCGTATAAAGAAAGTACTAATCCGAAATGTCAATTTAGTTACTACAAAAGTTAATGTTATATGGAGAAAATGAAGGTTTGTGGTTATCATGTGACGTATAGAATCAAAATTTAATTGATACAAAGTTAAAACAGACATCTATTTTTTTGTTGACCAGTGTAATTAAAAAAAAATTATAATTAAATGCTAAGCGTTAGAGGCAGAATCTCGATGAATTTGATTTTTGAGTTAGTCTAACGTAAAATTCATTTACACATTGAGATTCACAACTATAATTAAAATACAAAGTAATGTGGTGTGTGGTTATTTGTGAGACTTCATATTGGTAGCAATCGTTTGGAAAAAGATCTGGAAACTTTGAACAAGTTAAGTTTTATATGGTACAACAGACACATATTTCAGATTAAAACAAATTTTATTTTTACCAGAGTAAAGAAATTTTATTTTCTGGAATAATCAAACTTTTTTTAAGGAATAGATGGAACAAAAAAAAAGTTTTACTTCCAACCTCACCTCAAAGAAGTAGAATTGGAAGTGGTAAGAAATACGGTTTAATATTTTGTTAAGTATATGCCAAATATGTGATAACTAATTTTTTGTTTATCACTATTAAAGATTGGGAAGCCACGAGTTCACGCAGTAACTAAAAATACATATCACAGCATTCCTTCTACAGTGATATATCTGACAACAATTTATCTTTTTAATTTAAATTCGACGTAATTAAAATGCTGTAGTTATTATCACTCCTGGGGTCCACCTACACACTGTCCCAAAGCAAGTAATTGGTTCATGAGCCCGCTGGGAAAAATTCAGTTATTTCGTGTCAATTTTTGATTAATTTAATGAAAAAAATGTATAATTACAAGAAAAAATTGATGAGACAGCAATGTTTAGTTTGGGTGAATGAGAAATGACGGCGGTATCAAAACGTTAGACAAAATTAATTTTTGTAAATTTGAGTTCTATACGTTTAAAACTATCAACAACACAATGAGATATTTAAAAGTAGAGTCAATTTACTAAAATATGGGCCCAGATAGATCTTTTTACGATCAACATTTTTCGAGATTGAGTTAAGCAACATTTCGTAATAAAATAACGAAAAATCAGTATTTTGGGAAAACTATATCCCAGCAATCATAAGACGTACAGGTGTATATTATAATTATAAATTACTTAATAACGTTTATTTTCGTAGTAGTATTAGTTATATATGTCACAGTAAATACAAAACTTTTTTATTTTGTTTTACCGACAAAATCTCAGGAACCTTTAACATGGGATATGTCTGTTAGCACTCACCTTAATGATAGTTTAATGTATTATAAGACAGAACACGACATTTGTGTTTATATGAGGAATAATTTTCATAATATTTGTGGAAATAAATTGATTTGTAGTTCTTCAGATAAAATTCTAAATTTTAGATGTAAAAAATTCATATTCATATTAGATACCCTCAGACGGATAGATGTCTATTAACACTAATATTGAAACTAGTTGAATGTACTATAAAGTAGTATGTAACACTTATCTTCGTTGGGGTAGAAGTTTTTATGATATTTGCAGATGAATATGGATTTTGACAATGAAATTTTGTATAAAGAACTAGAAATCAATTTTTTTTTTAAATTCATGGAAACTAAAAATAGTAAACTTCCTAAATCTACATCCACTACCTTAAGGTGAAACAAACTAGCTTCAAGTTTAGTCCTGGCAGAGATCTATGCTTCTTATAATTTTCACGCCTACGAAGATGAACGTCATAAAATACTTTATAGTGCATTAAACTAGCTTTTATGTGAGTGCTAACAGATATTTGTACGTCTGGTTCCTGAAATATAGATTTCCCAATATAAATTCACTAGCCACTTATTTTTCAGTGCATTTTTTATATAAGTCGGCTTTTTAAAAAAGTATATCTCGGGCACTATTGAACTTAAAAAGCTCTAGTAGAACTCATATTTTAGCAAATTTATTCTTCTTTGAGTGATATTCGATTAGGATTTTAGTGTTGTAGGTGGTTTTAAAGTTGTGGAGCTTTGAATGAAAAATTATTTTTGTCTGCCACTAATAAAGCAATGTCGCGATATATCCTCAGAATTGAAATTTTTTATTTCTTTTAGACATCAAGGAACAAATTTAAATCAGTGTCTGTCATTCGAATTCCTGTTCGGGTTTCACCAATCGAACAACAAGTGTAGCGGTAGAGGGAGTTCAAAAATAAACTTGTCGAAACTGCCGACCAGTATTTAATGTATAAAAAATAAAATATTACCAATAAATATTACTGTATTTAACGGATAATAAAAAAAATGAAAATTCCAAATAGTAGCATGAAAAGAACAAAAAACATATATTTACTCATTATATAACAGATAAAAAAATATAAAAACTTTTAGACTAAAAATGATGTAAAATTTTGAATATTTCTCAAAGGTATTAACAGTTAAAGGAAAATATTACCGATTAAAAAAAATATTTAAATCATGAAATTAACAAAAAAAAAAATAGTTTATGGTTGGTAGCTTTGTACTTATAATCTCTGACTTCGCATGCCAATCTATTCTTCCTTTTCGTCTTGGCTGAACAGTTGTTATTGTAGGCTGTGCCACCATGTTCCACTGAGGACTGAGTAACTACCAATCACACTAACTAATACTGTGTTTGGGGACTTATTTGGACAGATTGACACTTGGTCGAGAACTGCCAATCTGTGGGGCCGTATTACATCACTATACATAAGCAATATATATTATGTGTATGTTTACGTAAATATGTACGATTATATATGAATATATAGGTTGCTATGTATTGACCTTTTGACAATCCTGGGTATTATTAAGGTGTTTCGTCATCTGCCCCTATACCTGGTCGGGGTATCCTTCTGCTAAGCTATTAGGGCGTCCCCGGATATGAGAACATCTATGTTAAGTTTGTCACATTACCAGAGTCCCCTGAAAAAATTAGATTGGCTAAACTTTAAGCGTTCTAACAAAAATGACAGGTTTGACGAGGGATCGGAATCAAATTAACCAGGTGCAGGTCCTTCCTGGACACGTCAAACTTTTATATCCATTCTCGGGCCTGAGGAGGGGGACCTCGGGAGCGTTCGGACACCGATGGCCAATGAGAAAGAAGATTCAAAAATAAGGTAACGCCCTAAAAGGGAAGTGGGAGAAAAAGAGTAGGGTAACGAGATCAGGAAAAAGGGGGATTTGAAGAGACAGACGGAGACAGTCAACAGAAAGGTTTAGACGGATGAGGACCAGGGTTAAGACAGCAGCAGAAGCCGGAGCGGAGCAAGATGCACTTAGACCAGACGAAGTCGTAAGAAGGGCCACCATGAGGAGGGGGGCGCCTACCTCGGAAGTCTTCGGTCACCGATGGGCAATAAGGAAGGAGATTCAAAAATAAGGTAACGCCCTAATAGAGAAGTGGGAGAAAAAGAGTAGGGTAACGAGATCAGTCAAGAAGCACACTCAACAGGAAGGCTTAGACGGGTAAGGATCACAGTCAGGAGGCAGGCTTAGAAGATGCACTTCGACCAGACGAAGTCGTGAGAAGGCCCACGAGACCTGGACATCCCTTAAGAACGACACCTACGGCACTACATCCCACGGCATCAGCAGCTATAAGTATAAAATTAACCAATAAGTAATAATGTAATAATCTATATTTTATGGCACTCTTTATCATTTGAATCATAATAACAAATTGTAAATAAATACTTAGTTTCTTTTTGTAGTTTATATACTATAATAAAACCCAATATACCACTCTTTATTATACTATATAATTAATGGTATTAATTAATTAACTTATTTTTGGAAAATGGCCTTCAGCGATTATCCTGGCATCCCGATTAAATCTCCATAGCATACATAGCAAGGTTAAGTAACGCTATTGAACTTAACAGCAATTATTATAAATAGTCTTTCGTTATAAACTATATAGTTGTTCATCTGAACATTTGGCCCACTTAGGCAGATCTAATTGACCAAAAAGTAACTTTTCATTGTTCAAATCATGTGTCAGTACTTTATATCACTGCTGAAGGAAAAGGGCCGACGCTTAGGCAGACACGAGCTGTTATCTCACAATGGACTTGCATCTGTCTTAACTATTTTATGTTTAATATATGTAAGTCAGGTCTCACAAGTCCATATCATCCCCAATCCTGGGGGGTAAATTATCTTATTTCTTGGAAAATCTGACACCCTCTTCCTAGACACGCCTTTTCCCCCCTCCCAGATATTTATTTCTAATTTCATAGGTTCTCCAGCCCCGCCTAATTTCCTAAATATCTGATTGGTCCAACCCCCCATTTCCATGGTCTTCCTACCCCCTCAAGTGTACATATATATTTTCTAGCTCTGACAACAACTAAAAGTCAGTCAGAGTGAGATATCTATAACCACTAAACTATATTGCCTTCACTGTTGTTCAAGTTTGTCAACTTATATAATGTTAAGTGTTCATATATATATACGTTTAAGAAAAAAAAATAAATATTTTTTCTTCACCACGGTAGCCAAAACAATCAGTTTTTTATGAATATCTCAGGGATGGATCGTGGCGATACCTAGTTGATAAAATATAAGTTTTATCAGATTCAGAAGGCTACTTTTGCGTCGGTAGACATGGTTAAACGTATTTTCCTCAGGAGATTAATGTTTCGAAAATGGGTCATGCAGTTTGGCCTTTAGAAGAAATTAAAGTTGGAGATTAGTGTAAAATGGGTGATATATATTTTTAATTAGATTCCATCAACTAATTTCGCTTATACTTGTGAAAATTTCCTTTTAGATAGAGCTATACATTGAACACGGCTAATTCAATACATTTTATTTTCAAATGATAAATCATCGAATGAAAGGTCCGAAGGTCTGGTCAAAAGATCTCAAAAATTAATAAAGCTATTAATTATGAGTCAATGATTCACCTCACTTTGCAGGGCTAAAAAAGATACAAACAACGAAAGTAATAAAGTAAGAGAATATATAAAAAAATAAAATTAAACTGAGTTATGGCTAAACATTATTTAGCATAAGTGAAAATTTATATAAAAATGAACCAAGAAAATAAAAATAAGATATACTTTATTTTGCTATTCTACACAAGGTCAATCAATAATCTTCTGACAAATCTGTAAATATTCTAAAATAGATAAGTATGTTATGCAATAGAAACATGTAGAAAAATGTTAATTTGCATAAAATGAAACTTAAAAATAAAATAAGGCGATAAAAAGTACAAAGGTATGGTGGCATGGAGTGGTATGCTGGCCCATTTACTTGCAAGAGGTTTTTTTAAATAAAAAAAATTAATAAAAATTCGATGCATTTTCATATAAAATTATCGACGGTATGACATCTGTTTCCGAGAGATCTACTTCTGGTGAAAACAAAAAAAGGAAAGAAAAAATAAGAAGAAAGGACGCCTTACTTTTTGTAATGATCTTAAAAGCCGTTTAAAAGTATCCAAAAGTTGGTAAAGAGAAACTGAAAAGCTCTCAGCCTCCAATAATTGGTTTTAAAATTTATAAATAAAAGCAGAGATAGCTCTAAAACTAAAAGAATGTTCTTTCCCATTCGATATTCTTCATATCTAACTAAAAGTTTTTCCTAAAAGAGGAAAAAAACCTTTTAAAGGACTCTGCCGATCCTTCTTCCGAACCCAATGGAAAAGAATATTTGATCCCCGGGTGACTGTTTCCCTTCCCACGGATTACAACCTTCTTGTTTTATAGAAAAAGGAAACTGACTTAGCTCCATTTTGAGAAAGGTGATAGTAGCCCTTACCCCCTCTCCCCCTTCTTTGTATCCAATATCGGATAAGCTTTCCTTAACGGATTTAACAATACGCCCGGTCTGAGCTCGTATAAAATAACTCACATTTCCGGCTTATTATGATGTCCCATCTATGTGTGTGTGTGTGTGTATATATTTCTTCTTCAACATAATTTTTTTGATTTTTAACTTGATTTAGTTCATAATTCACCGTCCGCATAGTATGTAATATTTGATTAATTTAATGATAAATATTAAATTTTAAATTTCTATACGAGGGCTGTCCAGAATGTAACTCATGTTTTGAAATAAACAATTCACAAATTGAAAAACTTAAAGTTTATTATATACATTCGAAATGTACACTTTTAAGCTATGCTTTTACATAATCACCATTCAAATTGAGACATTTATCATACCGTGGCACATGTTTTTCAATACTCCCTCTGTAGAAATCTGCTGTCTGCGATTTCAACCACTGACAACAACGACATGTAATCCCTCGGCGCCAAATTGGAGCTGTATGGTGGATGGTCAAAAACTTCCCATCCAAGAGTGCCCGGGTACGATTGGCCGTGTGTGGACGTGCATTGTGAAAAAACAACACCTTGGTGCTTTTCCCCGACGCTTATTTTGTATGGCGCGCTGTATCTTTCTTAGTCTTTCACAATACCTTTCTGAGTTGATTGTTCCTCCACGTTCCAGAAAATCAACAAGAAGCACTCCCTTGGATTTCCAAAACACAGTAGCCATGACATTTCTAGCTGACAGCGCTTGCAAACACTTTCGTGGTTTCTTGGGAGAATGTGTATGCGTCTATTCCATCGATTGCTGTTTTGTTTCACAGTTGACATGCTTCACCCAAGTCTCGTCCCCGGTTACGATACGATCCAGAACTGCATTACCATTTGTGCTGTATTCTTGGAGAAAGGTCAATGCTGCAGCCAGTCTCTGTTTCTCATGGTCTTCCGTTAGGATTTTCGGAACCCACCGAGCACAAAATTTGTGGTAACCAAGCTTCTCTACCACAATTTGACGCATCAAACTCCGTGAAATTTGGAGAAAACGTTCCGACAGTTCTGTAATTCTTAATCGACGGTTTTCACGAATTTCGTCATTTATTTGCACTGCCATGTTGTCAGTAACAATCCTACCACTTCAGTCCTCGTCGTGAACAATAGTACGGTCATTCTTAAAAGCAATGCACTGCATGACTGTGCATTGCCTCACTCGGCTTCCACTCATTATGCTCTGTCCGTAAACAAAACAAAGCTGACGATAAATTTCAATTGGACTTTTTTTTCAAGCCAAAAAAAACCGGATCATAGACCGCACTTAACAGAGTGCAAAGTGAGGAACGCACAGTCCTCGCGCTTCTACAGCTGGTTGCGTACTGAATGTAGGAACGTTACAACACCAAGATCTACCCTCACCCATCGCCACGATAGGCCAAATCATCTGTTACTTTCTGGACAGCTCTCGTATAATAATACCTGTTATGTCTAGGATGCAAGGATTATTTATGAATGTAATTATCCAAACATTTTTCATATTAATTCAAATAAATTGAGTCCCCAAAACTATTATTATTGGATTACTTTTCCAAAGACATAGCGTGTTTACCAGTTACCAATTAGTCATGTTTATAAAATATTATTACCATTGAAATATATAATATATTAGGGAGTAGTTGTCGGTAATATGATCCTCAAAGCTACACAAAGAAACAAAATATATATTCAGATTTAGTAGATCCATGAATAATATAATATAATAAAATGATTTAGAAAGATGGATTGCGGCAAAATATCCTTATTTATCAGGGGTGGCCAACAAGTCGATCGCTCGCAATGTCTGCTGTGGAATTACGTGTACCATGACTTTAAAGCGATTGTAAAAGACATGTTTTATATGGGCCAAAAATTATTAATTATCCATGTTCTTTTAATTCCCCTGTACGAGGGTTTTTTGCCCTTTAAATAATTATTGTTTTTGTTTTTTACTAAGCCGGTACATCTGTATTTTAGTGCAATGTGTACTCAGCGAGCTATTGATAGATTAGGAAAAAAAAGTACGACATATTATTCTTTCATGAAAAATTTTCCTGCCCCCACCTCCTAATAAATAAACGCGAAAGTGAATTATTGAAATTAAATTATTACCCAAACTGTGCAGCTTAATAACAAATTTTTCATTTAAATTATACATTGTAGTTGATAGAAAAATTAAATTGCACTTTAAGTTAGAAAAACAAATCGAATTTTTTAGGTAAGACATGTACGGAATGCTGCTATCGAAAGTTGGGTCAGGAAATTTATTTTCTTCATGAGGCTATATCTCGAAAACTTAATAAGTGATATAAAAAATAAAAAATAGTTTTGAGCATATATATTACTTATCTACCCATACCTCTCTGGAATGCAGCTGATACTGAAACGCAGAGTATAATCGTAGTATGCATTTCGCACCCCTTCTTCCCCCTTAGACTACTACAACAACAAGTCGATCGCAACACGCTTATAAGTTAAAGTAAAATAGATCTTATATACAGAAAAGTTGGCCACCCCTGTTATATATTAATACCTTACATATATACGAATAGCTAGGTGAATGTATGTCTTAGTGTGCTCAGCTGTTATCTCTTCTTCATTATATATCCTCCAAGTCCTGATGACCAAGATGTAACTTTCTTCCCTCTCATTGCCGAAGTCCCTTAAATCTGTCCTCCTTCTCGTATATTCCTAGAACTATTCCCCCTTTTGTCATAGAGACTGATTTCCAATTCTTTCTTCCCTTTGATTGGCCTTTGGTGGCTCCACCCACGAAGGATAGGTCATAAAGACTGCCCCAAAAGTGTTTGAAATAAAGTCGAATTGACTTATCCAGGAGCTTCCTCGAGGGTAGCTTTCTACCTGGGGACCCACTCCATAAGCTTTCTGTGCCTTGACAGTTGCCAATCGTTTTTTTATCAATTGTCATTTCCTAGGGTCTGGTACCCACCCAGATGTTCAGACAAAAACATAATTCTTAACATTTTTAATAGTAAGAGGTTCAATAAATATCATAGCTTATTATAACCAGTGTTATAATATTCGTGCTCCTTCAACTTACAGCTAGGAGCTACTTCATTTTAGAATATGCTGGCTGGTTTATTAAGAAGGCTTTATGTAAGAAATTTAATTGAAAGAAAATTGACTCAAAATCAAAGAAAAGGAATCAGGTAGGGAGGCAGAGAGTGGACAAGAGAAAACATTTCTGGAATTTATTTTTTTAATTTATATAGCTATAAGGTGTTGGCCAAGAAAAAACTTAGCTATATTAGGTTAATAAATTTTGATTTTGGGCCATTGAAGATAGCAAATATTGACGAGTTGATGTAATTGTATGAAGATCATGTTTTCCAGAGAAAATAATTAAAAATATTTCTCTTAATCCTTGAAAAAAAAATTGTTCAATATCGTCAGCTTTTTTAATGTTTTATTTCTGGCCACAAGGGGCGCTAATGTTGCAGGGGGTCATCTTTAGTTCTTAAACGAAACAATATTTAATATTAGGATAAGTTAACTTTTAAAATCGTACAACTTAACAATATAAAATTAATTTGGTTATACTGATAATTATTTACATGCTATATGCATTATAGTTCACATATACACAATGCTTTATTCAAATATCTATATTGAGGAAAGGAGTAGACTTTCTCTAGCCATTACCTTCAGACATTTTGGCACACCTTTATAATAATCAATAGACACAAAAATTAAACATAAAAAAGGGACAATTAGGCAAAAATTAATATTTTAATTGAGTTATTAGAAGTAGTAGGTTTGTAATTATAATGTTCATATATTTAAATGAACTTATATATCAGTTAAAATATGCCATCGATAACTAAGGAAGACTAAAAACACCAGAGACTCACATTTCCTTTACACCCTAAAGTTTAAGGTCGTTCATAACAAGGAAAATTACATTTATTAAAATGTTGCCAGGTACCTAATAATAAATATCTGCTAAAAAAACATTCATAATAGCCTAATCATGTCAATAGTATTTAACCCATTCTTGTATAAAAAAAAGAAAGTATTTTCCTGTAAAAAACTTATTTTTATTTTTTCCATCCCCATATCAAAATTTGTTCCCCGAAGCATCCTTGAGATAGATATTGACTGAATCAGGTAGGATTCGAATCTGCAACGCACGTAAAAACACACAACCACCAATCAATCGTCCTCCACTTTCTAGGTAAGGCGTAAAGTATAAAGATAAATTAAAATGGGTGTTACGGTTGTTATGGGAAAAACAAAACACGAGTGATATGTTCAGACGAGTGCGTTTTGTTTTTGTGACGGTGACAGTTTGATTTTGGAGCACGTTACGATTGTTCAATGTGAAGTGGTAATAGTTTAAAGGCCCTTTGTTTTTATTGTTTGAACCGGAATAGCACCATATGAGAAATGTCATCGTATGTGTTGTTGTTTTTTCAAAATTATGGTGTTCTACTTCAATGGACGGTCATTAATACTAGAAGTAGGGATATAGTGCAGTGACGTTTCTTCAGCATGTCCTGGATAAGAGAATAATAATGTAAATATAGTTATTAAGGTTAAGCATTTAAGTTAAGGTTAAGTCAACCTATAAGTTTTAATTGTTTTATTAATTGATAAGAATTTTTTTTTTCCTTTTTCATTCTGTGTACATATATTTCTTCTTATTATTAAACTTTTGTACATATAGTTCTGCTGTTTTGAACTGTTCTCTGCTTTAAACTTGTTAATTTACTTATGTTTTTTTGTTGTTGTACACGGAATATTACAATAATTCAACAGGTGGGTAGGTAACACCCTTAGGTTTTCTGTTATCTACATGTGGTCATAATTCAACAATTGTTTATAAAGGGATATATTTTAGTTATATTGTGGGCATAATGCTTAGGGGTTTTCGTTATTTCCAAGGAAAAAATAACGTGTCGCCTAAGGAGTAATTTATTCTTTATTGTTTTGTCTTTTTTTTTTCCTTTAACTTACCCCATTCTCCGCTGAGCGTGGGCAAGTATAAACGATAAATATATAACTAAGGATAAATCAATATTTTGCGGTTATATGGGGTAGCGCCATTCTCTGAAACCTATAATAAACACAGAACCAGAAAATATTTAATATTTAGTGTGATTTTTGTCGTGAAATGCAAGTTAAAGGTAACAATGAAACAAAAAGCAAAATATAAGTTATATGAATAATAAGTTTGACAGCTCCATCCCAGTTTCCACCTCTGTTCGTTTATTAGTATTAGATCAAATCGTCTGAAATATTTGCTTACAACAAGGCATTAAAGAATAAATAAATATGAAACAGATTCCTACACATGCTCAGATATATTAAAGCTGTTCGTACAATAGGAATAACTGGGAGATGTAGGAGCGGTCGTAGGGAAGCAACAAGTCACATTAGAGAGGCGGCCAGCGCTAACTGCCCAGGAGATTAATCAAATACAAGCAACTCATTGCAGCTAATTCTAGACCACTCGCCCCCACCTCCCTAACTTACTGTCTCTGATGGATGTCCTCTACCTTCATCCTCTACAATGTTTAATTAACTATATCTCATTAATAATCGTCACTTATGGAATAGATTCGATAATGATATGTTATCTGGAAGAATTTTGCAATGCTTACTCCATTTTGAAAATAAAAATGTATATATATGCCTTCATGAGACATGCTTGTGTGTGCTCTTGGAGTATATAGATAAATAAACATTGTAACTAGTTAGCAACATGGAAAATATACAGTATAGAGTAAAATTATAATGATTATTAACTGGATTAATTGAAAAACAAATTCCTAATTTTAAGATCACTGTTATCATATGTATATAAAAACATTTTTTAAGTCATATTGGTTTCCAGGGGAAAAGATGTTTTTATTGAGCTCAATAAACAACTGGCTTAATTAAGAGCAATAAGTTTAGTGTCCTTAGTATTCGGTCATACCGTATACACAGGGAAGAAATGAAGAACGAGAGAAAATATAAATTATAGCAATAGTATTCACAAAATTAAAAAAATATATATAATAAAATAAATAAATAAAATTGTGATATGTATTAACATAGGTTAGGCAGCGTGATAAGGAACGATGCTACTAATTCCAATGGCCCGGGTTCGAATCCGGCTGGGCAGAAAATTGTTGTCTTTTACAATGTAGTCGTGAGCCAACACTGTGGGTTCTGAAGCCCATCGGGGGTCCACCCAGCCTAATAAATTGGATAAAAATCTAGTGGTCTAGTGTGAGTATGACTAAATCACCTCCTTGTACAACCGTTGATCTAGTAACATTACTGAACCTCTGACCCTTCATGGGTTGTAGTGGTACAGATTTTAATTTAACAGTTCGAATTGTCGTTTATGCTCTTATCTGATATGTGGATTTCATGTTAGTCTCTTCTCTAGTTGGAAACCAGGTTCAGACTGTGTCAGAGAAGGGAGGTGCTATCGAATTGAATTAAAAAAGATTTCCAAAACTGTTCTGCGGGACAGTGAAAGTGACATGCTTGCATTTTGATTCGTTGACTTTGATTCATCGATCGTTAAACCATTGCTCAGCTAGAAAAATATATGTCTTTGAAAGATTTGGGATGCTAAACCAAGGCCTGAGTGGGAGGAAATAATGGCGGTATCATAAGTAAATGTTGCAAGGAATGTATTGGGATTTTTAGAAATATTGGCGGTGAAGATATTGTATAGAATTGGATCCAGAATGCTGTCTTGGAAGACACCGGCCTCAATTGGACAATAATTTGAGAATTCTTAGCCGCAACGGACTTGAAATGAAAAGTTAGAGATGTAGGATAAAACAAATGGGGTAAATGAATTTGGTGTCTGAAAAGCATCCGAAAATCAATCCGGTCCAATGATTATATATATTTCAGTAAATATATTTCTTCTGATTATTAAACCTTTGTACATATAGTTCTGCTGTTCTTTCTTATGGATATACACTACTTTCAACTTGTTAATTTACCTGTGGTTTTTTTTTGTTGTTCACTGAATATTACGATAATTCAACAGGTGGGTAGGAAACACCCCTAGGTTTTCCGTTATCTACATGTAAAGCTATTCGCCAGTGGTCATAATTCGTTAATTGTTAATATAGGGGTATATTGTAGTTATTTTGTGGGGATATTTTTTCGGGGTTTTCGTTATTTTCAAGGGAAAAAGGGGTTTTCGTTATTATCCTTTAATAATACTCAACTTACTCCTTTTGAACAAATCCACTATCTAGGACTATATCTGGACAAAAGACTAGCGCCTCCCGAAAAAAAGGTAGGATAAACGGTCAAAATAAGGATGATGAGAAAATTCATGTCTTATTAAAAACATGTTATGAAAACAAAATAAAATTAGTATTTATTTCACTTCAGGATGAGTCCTCATACAAAGAGAGTTGCTCTTTACTCTATATAATTAAATATACAAAGGTATACACGTGTATACAAACATAATTAGAAAAAGAAATACAAGATATATTATGAATAACCAAAATTAAAAATATATTTCTAATTGTGAATTATAATAGGCAGAAAATTATTTTTTACAAGGATTATGTGCTTACTTCACAGTGTTAAGAAGATGTTATAAATATTATCAAAATATGGATGATAAAAATACAACTTGTATACCCAATGATAAAGTTTAAGGTAAATAATAATCAAATGAGCATAAGAGTTATTTAAAATATATTGATACAATAATAATTTCTTAATCTTTTGTTGAAAAAAATTGATAGCTACCCATAATAAACTCTATACTATACAACATAAGCTATACAAAAAAGAGATACAATTATTATTAATGCCAAAAGCATTATTAAAACATTTTGATGGCTATATTTAAAAAAACAACTATCAATCATGCGTGTTAAAGGGAAGCGTTCCTATAATATCTTTCAAATCCATTATTAAATTGAATGAGCAGATATGAATATAACTTCAAAAAAAAGTTAGAATAAATATTATACTATTTTTTTAACTTGAGTACAAATAATATTAAAATGAATTTTCTAAAAAGCATTGAAATATATGTTCTTCGAGGAGGTTTATTGTATTGACACCGACGGATCCGTAATGTTGATATTAACGCATTTACAAAAGTCGGACTGCACTGCTCTGGTCTTGGATCCAACAGTAAGATTTGAAAATAATGACCTCGAACAGGAACGTAGAGTGGAAAGGAAAAATATATATGAAAAATGCGTCCTTTTCCTTAAGGAAAAACTCCGCGAGACCTTCCGAGAAAGAGAGGCCTCTGGTTTGGATCTCGTGGAACAATACCAGATAGAACAAGGAGCTTCTTAGAAGCCCTAGGTGTTAGCATCAGGGATATTGCGATCTTGGCGGAAAATATTATTTTGGACTCCCTGGGGATCATACCCCATCCCCTGCATGGAAATTAGCTCGGAGATTATTCATTGTTTTATTTATTTATTTTAGTATGTGAACCTGTCAATTTGTGATTTTTAAATTATTTATTCATTAAATTATTTTATTTATTATTATTATTATTTTTAAACTTATTTATCCATTCAAAAATTTCTTTTAACCAAATTTTTATTATATTTTCCTTTAAATCTATGTATTAGTTTGGTTTTGGTAAAATGTATTTATTTGTTTGTTTTTCTGTAAACTGATCTACTGTTGTGACTATTATTACTGGTTTGATCTCACATTGCTGTCTAATTGTGACTTTCTTTGATGGGTCACTGGAGAGGATCTGAGAGGGTGAATTCGGGAGAGTGAATTTGTCGATCAAATGAAATAGAAATTATGAAATGGTCAAATGGAGGGAACAAAAGACTAAATTGAAATATTTATAATTAGTGTATAGACTGGAATTGATTGTAAAAGGAAACTGTGAGAAAAAAAACTGTTTTCTTGTTATTACATCACGTAAATATATGTCCGATCACGGATTGATTAGTATGCTATGAAATGTAGCTACCCCATGTATTTGGCAAGCATGGATGAAAATATTTCTTTCTCCTCCAATGAAATTTTTAAAAATTGTGAAAACAAAATAAATTTATAAATGCACTTATATTGAAAATTACAAAACTAATTCCTGTACTGAATATAAAAATAAAAATAAAAAAAAAAAGACAAAAAGAAGCCGAAATTTCCTTAGGAAACAATGCCTTAAATTTGATTTTGTGGATCCACTTATTTCACTAAGAATTATTATTATTATAAAGATGACTCAGAACAATAATTAAAATACTACATATTTCAGAAAACTTCAGTAGTGTTTTAATTTTTAAAACGAATTCGAAAGACCTCAATAATTTTTTTCCAAAACACTAGATATTTGAAATAAATAATTAAGTTTTTAGGTTCGCATTTCTCATTTATTTGCTTAATCAATGGAAAATTCTATTAATTATCATTTTAAATAAGAAAGATTTATGGAAATTTTTTATGCCAATGTTTTTTTTTTCATTCATTTAATTTTTAATTTTAAGATTTTAGGAATTTTTTTTCAACTTTTTTAAATTGTATCCTGTTTCTGATTGGTAAGTCCTTTTGCTGTATAATTATGTTTTTCAGATGTACACTGTTGCCCTGATGACCCCTGAATGGGCGAAAATTTGGCAAGATTAATTTTTTTTTTTAGAACTACAATGTGTATTTTTTTGTGTATTTACCATTTTGTGTATTTATAAATAAATTGAAGTTAAAAAAGAATTAATTCATGTGTCAATTGCAATATAATAAAATGTGACCAGAATGACAAAAGATATAAGAATGTCATAATTTTAAAAAGAATTTCAGAAGTACTACTGGCTTTTGATCAAGTCAGGAATCCGAGGCAGCAATAAAATATCCGTAAATTCCTACCCCCTACATACTTCCTCATTATCTATTCTTATCTCTTTGATAGGTTATTAAAATTACACAACAACTGAGTTTATTTATCCCTCTTTAAAAGGGTCATACAAGCTCATTTGGTTTTTGGGCAATAATAAAAAATCTTTTCTATTTATATATAATATTTTCTTTTTATAGAATGTATGAACACAGAAATGATATAAGAAACAAGGAGATGGATCCTAATAAAACAGCCCTGTTGCTGCACGCATCTAAAAACCAACATAAATTTTGACAACTCAATGATTTTACATAAAGAAAATAATACTTTCAGAAGAAAAATACTTGAGTTTATTTATATATCAGAAAATATTACTTATACAATGAATTTTAAAAAAGATACAAGATATTTGAATAACAATATGCAGAAATATTTAGCAAAATTAATTTATGAATAATGTGATAACATTTATTTTACTATTTACAATTAATTTTGGTATGAGTTTTTAAAAATAAATCAATTATATACCTTCCCTGATTGTAAGGTTGGAAAAAGATATTGCATAATAAGTGTGCTAAGTTAATCTTTAATTAAAATTTTTAACATTCAATGGAAAGTAACATAATAGGTAATTAAACATAGGCTGAGGCAAGTTTTTAAATAAATTAATATGATTTTCCATTGTTATATTGTTTCATAAGGCGATTTGTCTGAAATTAATGAGCTTGCAAAAAGTTTAAGGTATTTTAATTTATTAGTAATAGTGTTGCTTATTAAAAATGAGTGTATAATAAACACTGTTATTTAATAGATCGTCCTTGAGGATGGTCAGGTTGGCCGAAACGTTAGACTTATAAATCAATAAGTGAATAAATGAATGAATGACTTAATTTGAATAAGAATTATTTTAAAGCCTTTGACGGATTTTTTTCTGTGGTCCTTTATATGTCTTATGCTTTAGTTATAAATTATTAAATACTCTCCGGTAAAGTTGAGTAAAGATAACTAAAGTCAGTGATTAATATAATTTGACTTACACTAAGTGCTTGATGCGGCAACCACAAATGAACTACACATAACGACGTCGTGTCAGTAGTTATTCCTCCTCGCTAATGACCATTAAAGAGTTATCGAAGTGAATGAAAACACTACGAGAACTTGAAGCAACTAGCAACTGGCACCGGGGCACATTGAGATAGGAGCTGCCCCTAATTAAATCTATGTTTGCCTGCTAGCTCTGTTTAACTACGAGTTTCTTACTACCTTCCAGTAATGGATGCTCATGTTACACAAAATTATTTTGTTGCTACTGTAAATTAAGCGAGTATAATAATTATAAATAATTCTCTTTAAGGAAAGGAGTCAATTAGATAAAAAAAAAAAAAAATCATATTATTCCATAACATTGATTTTGTAATATTAGGAAAGAAGGCTAAGAAGAAATCCCTCCAAAAAAACTAATTGAGGATAAATGGAAAAACAAATAATTCTTTTAGAGCAAAATTGTAGCAAAGAATTGAAATGAAATTGATAAAATTTAACAATACCAATTTTTATTTAATTTTTTTTTCACGGAACGGCTTTTCAAGACTACGCGAATATCATTACTTTGCCCTTCTAATTTATGTTTTTCTTTTCTCCCAGTATCTTCTCATTATTTCGGCGTGCCTTTGCTTCCTCTCTTCCGACCACGCAGTACCCATTTTTTTTCAATTTTTCTTTATTTGTTGCAAGAACATTGATTTCTTTCAATTTTTTTTTCCGTACTGTTCTCTATTCAGGCAGTCTTTGTCTGTTATTTTCGATTTTTTTGTTTCCTCTCTCGTTTGCTTCACATATAATGTATATAATAGTAATATCATTAGCTATTAATGTTCTATTTTTATAAGTTGTAAATATGGTATTGTAGAGGTGGATGTGAATAATTTATTAGTTCTGACACCAATTAACGACTCCAAATCAGCTATCTTAACCCAATGCGAGATCATTTAGTTCAGGAGCAGGAAGGAGAATTTTCTCCGAAAGGAACTAGCTTACGGTGGCTTACGAAGGGGTTAGCAAATCGAACAAGAACTAGCTGTAGGTCCTTAAGAAAGAAAAGAAAGGTCCACTATGTGAATTGTAATTCACTGCCTCCTAAAGAGGTGGTTCCCCAAAGGTGAAATATACACGAAGTATGGCAATTTTTGCTTAATAAACTCTCTGGGCTATTAAACGCTATCCAGAGAAGCTACGTGTATGGCGTTAGCTTTTTGTGGATCAGAAGATTCTGTTCCAATCTTAATTGATTTAAATATTGCAATATATAACATGGTTATTAATTAATACAAACAAAGTATTTACAAGGAATAAACATTTCAATAGGCGATTATGGTAGTTCTCGTTGCGGCAGTTAGATTTACGGTCAAACTGCAGCGTAACCGTGATCAACAAATAGTTGCGAGGTTGCTACAGTGTGATTGAGTACTAACAGCATTAATACTTATTGCTCTCGAGTGAGACGGATTGTATTATTTCAATAAATGTAAAAAGAAAGATGAAAAAATCTTAGGTAATGAGGCCTTCTGGAGGTTTCTGTAGAAAAACATTATTTCTGTAGATGACTTTCAAGTCAGTAGGTGGAATGAAAATCTGATTAGGTGGTGTAATTCCACAAGCAATTGGAAGGTGAAAATGAACTCGGCCCATTATAAGATACATATTACTGTAATTAGAAAGAGAGAAGAGAGCAGCCAAAATACCGACTTCATTAAGAATACAGAAATAACAATAAAAAAATGCTATTCAGTGGAAAAAATCCTGAAAAATTAGATAAAAATAATTATACAATACTGTAATATAATATAAATACAAAATTTAAATCTAATTTAGAATTAATAATAAAAAGATATTTATCAAATAGAAATCTTGCACTTTCTTTGGGGAAAAGAAATATTTTTTAATCAGGTTCATGTTTTTTTTTTTTTTTTTTTTTACCACGCAAAACAGTAGTAACATTAGACTTTACTTACTTAATTTCTACATTTCAGTTTTTACAGGACTAAGAATTGATATCGTAAAATTTGAATATTACTTTCTTATATAAGTTTATCATAAATTCATGTTTTTGCTGGTCACTACAATAATTCCGTCATTTGATAACTTGACTATGTTTTCTAAGAATCTGAGCACAAAACTACCAATCTCATATACTCCACGCTCCTATCGCCATCCTGCCATACTTACCAAGTTACATCTGTTGATTTTAACTCAAAAATCATAAAGTTCAAAACAATTTTTGGTTCAAATCTATTACTTTTTCCGAAAAAGTTTTAAACTTGCAATTTATCACAATGTTTCATAATTCAAAAAAATTATTAAAACCATCTTGAAAGTAAAGAAAAAAACTTATTCCATTGTTCAAGAAAGAGCTTGTATAGTTTAATACAAGCACATGTGTTCTCCGGTGGAAAATGATGATTTTCTATGGCGAAATGTCACAATTTTGGAAAAAAAACTTTGATTGTACTACTATCCTTGCAAAGCAGCGACATATATATACCGATATTTTTAGGATATACCTTAATATGAGAGTTGTATATGAAATAAAAAAATAGCCCCGAATATTCTTAGTAATCGAAATGAGAAAAAAGGGAAGAGGGCTGGATTTAATTAATCACCTACATTCAAAAATGTCTATATAAATAACTGATGTGAAGGTCCTATTAAAAAAACTGTAAATGTATTTTGTTATCGTATTAATAAAGTTGGAGGTGAAATTTCAGGTATATTTATTAGTTTCAAAAACATAGTTTTCTCACTTTCAGAGAAAGGTTTTAAAGTTAATTTTTTCGGCATAAGTGTACAGTGGCCTCCCCTATTCTATACTGTCGTATGCTCAGATGAATTTCTATTCGTCATTAAAAATTTACAAGCTGTGCGTGGATCTATCGTGTTGTTGATCTAGGGGTCTGTAATTTTGTCTCTACCAAAAAGGGAGAATCACGTTCTTCATGATGTGGTATGCAGTTTAATCATTCATTTTGCATAATATGCCTCCGTTAACCTCATATTAATGAGGTATTTATTTAGCTGATAGTTCCCAATATTAAGTCCTGCCACCCACATCAAGGTCATCCTCTCCATATGCAGATGTAGATCCTCTCCATATGTATGCATTGCACTTCTTTTTGTGTAGAGACCTCTTAGAAACAATTTAGATTCCCAGGACAAAAAGAAGCGCAAAGCTTTTAGATATGGAAAGAATGACTATATCCACGTCACTGTCTGGTAAAGAAATACATCTGTAATATTAGATTAGAACAGTGTAACCAATTTTTATGTTCTTCTAAAAAGATGATAAACCAGCTTATCACCCAGGATTTTTAGGAAAAAACTAAAACGATTTATATATTTCTTTGTACAATTCATCTTCTCAATCCACAGGGATGACTTTACCTCTCGATTTTACCCATCGAACATCTTCGTTATCCTTCAATTCAAATCCTCAGTACATTCTTGTAATTCTCCTTTCCAGCTAGATCTATACAAGAGTGTAGCAAGTACCAAAACAAGGTCGGGGAGGGGGTATGACATTTCAGCTCGGAAAAGTTTATGCTCTATTATTTATTACAATAATTTGCTTGAAAAAAGAATTTTTTCATTCAGTTCTGGGGGAAGAAGGTTGTTTCCCCTGACCTAAAAATAAGCTCATTGAATTATATATTGACGGCCCTCTGAACTGCAGTTTTCGATTGATCCTTCCTTATCCGATCGTCTTCACTAAAGAATTTCAATTTTATTTCCATTTGTCACTCCAATACCCTTTCCATTTTCAAATTCAGCTAATTCCATTATCTCCTGTTAAAAAAAATGTCTGTATTAATGCTATAGATATTTAAAATTTTAATTAATAGTACTATATATTTTCTTAACTAATTAATATCTAAAGTTTATTTGTTTCTGTTTCTAAATTTCAACGTTACTTGTTAATGATTTTTCTTTTTTTCTATTAAGTATTAGTTATTTCTTTTATCTATTACTCGATGGCTCCAAAACTTATTTACTATTTTTGTAGTATTATTCAAAGTCCCACAATAAATAAAAACAAATATTATTTCTAACAAGAATTAGTTTACTACCTTTTCTTCTAGTTATATGCACCTTCCTAGTCCCTCTGAAGTAAATTATATTGTGGAAAAAATTTTGAGATGAACTGACATGGTGTTTCTTTAACACCATGTCAGTACCTTTCACCGGTTTTAAGAAGTACCTTTCACCGGTTTCAACTCTTTTTTTTTTGTCGGAATTTAAGCATTTTTTAAACAATTAAATCATTTTTTATATTTTTATTGAACAAAAATCATTGAAAATACGACCTTAATGATCTTATAGATCTACTGCTCTAGTTTTTGAAAGGCATTCTGAATTGTAATTTGAATAAACACCGTCACGGGTCACTTTTTCGACAACATTCTCGAAAATCAGACCAATTAAAAATTGTAAAAAAAATTATTCATTAATATTTCTAAACTAATCAGGAGTTCATAAAGCTCATATTCATTCAGAATCAATAGTTGTGTTTATCAGCAGTTCCAGTTTGGAATTAGCTGAACCAAGAACGAAAACGAAGGAGAAGAAAGAGAAGATAGGACTTTGGCAATCTCCATACATCAGCCCCCTTCGCCTTAGGGCTCTGAGTTTTTATTAAATAATTAATAACAGTTTGCAACATCTGCTACTCAGCTGGCCGAGCGATCAGCCCTCAGATTGTGGGGGAACATTACCCCGCTCCGGCCCCTTCATTCCTTAATAGCTCATCCTAAGAATAATTTCTTAGTCCACCCTGCAGCTCGTCTACTTATAGCTTCTGCTTTACTGGGGAAAAATGAGTTTCTTTTTAATAGAAAATTTAGAGAAGGAATAATGACAAGTAGACTGGAAAACAGTCGGTTTATTCTGTACGGGCCATTCCATTTTAATTAAACATACTTCTCGATTTTACATATTCTAATTTCCCTAATATGCATTTTTGTTTATTTTTCTCGTTACAGATTTGGAAAAATATGTAATTTTACTGAGATATATGCACTCGTTTTGAATTACACAGCTATAATTAAAGATCTTAAATTATAGCAATGAAAGGACTCATAAATGGTCTTAAAAGAGATAACAATTTTCGGAATGCTATACAATCTTCCCTAATATAAATAGAGAATATAGGGGCTATTTTACAGCATATTCCATGGAATATGTCCTTTCAAGTTACATGGTATTTTATGTATGTTAGGATAAAATACATTTTTTAAATAATTAATTGAAAGTTTTCAATTGCATTTTCATTAATTTAACTAACCAGGGCCTTAGCTTTAAACCTCAAGACAATACTTCCAAATACTTATTAACTCATTCTTCAATCCCTCCTTTCAGGGAGTTTCCACCCTCCGGTACGTGTGTCTTCAATTAGGCCTATCTAATTGTAAGCAACCCCTGGGCTCAGGGCCTCACCCTCTAATTTAAATAAATATACTTTCACTTCGTACCTTGCAATTCTAGCAATTTGACAGTGACATAAACAGATGGTATAGCAATCTTAGCAAAAGGTATAAATCCAACTTATGCCTCTCAGACAATACAGCTTTTTAAGGGTTTATACGAAAACCGTCATTTTATAAAACCGGTTTCGAATTTTTATAAAAAAAATTTTTGCTCGAACATTCTGTAATTCGAACAAAAAAATTTAACAGAAAATTTAGAGTGATTAAAAGCAGTTTTTGACTGAAATTCTTTACTGTTCAATTTTATTGATAGTAAAATTTTTTTATGCAATTTAGAAGAAAAAAGAAATTATTCGTTGTTTATGCATAACTTTCACATATAAGGATGTAAATATTTTTATAATAGTGAAACGAGTTATTCAGCAAAGGGTTCGAATAAATAAAAACACTATATTTTAATATTTTTATAATTACCATATTATTTTTTTTAAAAAGTCTGTTAGATACAGATGGATACTTATTAAAAACAATTAGAAAATATATAACTGTGTATTATATAATATAAATTATAATCAAAGCCGAATGACAAGAGTAAATAAAGTTCCATACTTATTAAAATCAATTTTAGTTTTAAAGACAATTAAGCAAAGGACCGAGTATTTTCTATTCCGGGCAATTTTAATACAAATTTGAATATTCTATTTATTTTTTTGTTTAATGAAATATGATTTCAGAAAACAGAGGACGCCTATAGATTTGCTATTTAGCCGTGTCCTTAGTTTATTCACAAAATTCCCCGAAATAGAAAATACCCTCTCACTTGCTACCGAACTAGGCTTAATCGTTTTTAAAGCCTGATATAATAATTCGATGTTTTATAGAAAACCGATATTTTCTACTAAAAATCGGTTTTCAAATTTCATAATTTTACCCAAAAAACCGGTTTTTAAAACCCGGTTTTAAAAACCGACAAACCCTAAATGCAGCTATCAATTAGCTTAACATGATCATATCACCTCACCTTTACTCTTCGAGATGAAAAGTTCCCCCCAGTTTTCCTCGACAATATACCGTTTCCAGAGTCATTGTACACTGCCCAGAACTAACAATTGACCGTAAAATGGCATCTATCAAAAAAAGAGACTAAGATTGCTATTTATAATGATTTCAAGCCATAACAAAGCTTCACATGTGAATTATGAATAAATACGTACAGACGTACTAAAAACGACTCTATGAAAAAATAAACGGTCATCCTAACACTCTCATAAATGGTGCCACCACAAAAATTATGCACAATAATGTACGTAGAAGACAGAAGAGGAGGTGGATGAGGGACCTTCTTGTTTAATAAGTAAATTATTTATCACGCCTGGATACCGCTCTCTCTCTCGTGCTTCTCATGAAATTTTCATAAGAAATACATCTCATTCATAGGTTGTCATCTCAACTGACAGGTGTGGATAAATACATACCGTTAGGAAAAAAATTTCAATATAATACAATATTCAATTCCAATCAGTGTATTTTGAAAAGCAAATATTCGAATATACTACATATTAAAATTTAATGAAATAAAAAAAATAAAATATACTGGTTTTCTAACCAACAAGCGACCTGTCTATAGTCTATAGGATAGCATGGTGTAATATTAGACACGCAGGCAGCATAGTATAAGTGTCATCCTAGATAGGTATCTTATGCTAGCTCGCCACTGCAATGACATGATCAAACCGGTTAGGAGCAAGTCTTACGGGCTTCATTCCCTGCTAACTTCTCCTAATCTTTCTTTCCACCTTGGATGATTAACGAGAGTGTGCTCAGACCAGCCCTGCTCTATGGAGCACCCTTCCTGACCAACAAAACACCTTTAACGGCGAAGAAGCTCCAACAGTTTCAGAGCAGTATGCTCAAACATATCCTGAGATATACTTTACTTCAAAGAACAAAGACGGACAACATCCGAACTACCGATTATGACATAATTTATCTCGAGGAGGTACATAGTTTTTTTTTATAGCCTCTCGTAATATATATATCCTTATTCAGGACACTGACACAGAAAAGACGGCCACAAAGGCACACATTAATAGCATCAATCTAGACTAAGAACAAACTAACATATTCTTGGCTCAGACAATTTGGTGAGGCTCATCACCTTTAGACATGCTGATTAATTCCTCGATCTCCAAAATATTCTATTTCTTAAAACCCTGTTAAAATGCATTCCCATGCAGAAAAAGAGGTCCTCTCAACCTTTTTTCCCGTTATCGTCTGAATTCTATCCATAACTATTTACTCAATAAGTAGTTGAAGTGCCTTTCTATTGAGAAATTACAGACTACAGTCATGGAGGTAAATAGTGAAATCAAATATTTATCTCAAAGATAAACAACGTAAACTATCGTGTCCAAATTTTTATTTAATAAAATAAAATCGTGTCCAAATTTTTATTTAATAAAATAAAATCGTGTCCAAATTTTTATTTAATAAAATAAAATCGTGTTCAAATTTTTATTTAATAAAACAAAGTAGTATAATGAATAAAGGGTTATAAATATTTATAAAAGATATAAGTTATTAAGATCTTTCATTAGGAAGAAATAAGATTTCTAAATGGAGAAAAATATCAAGACACGCAACAATGGACACAACATTATTCATTTGAGAGTTTGTAACCTTGAGGGGGGCGATGAAAGTTGGGATAGGCTTCACTCTCTTCCACCTTTTATAAATCCGATAAAAGAACAATGCGGTTACTTTAATTGGGACTGGAGAGGGGGGGGGACTTTAGAGACTTTGGAAGGGGAGGGGGCGCGGCATTATTAATTGAGCGATTCTCGAGGGGCCGAGAACTTTGCTAGCCCGCGACACTGTTTACTACTTAACGGCCTCGCAGCGCCCCCGGCGGCCGAATCAAAAAACAGTTCGCCTCCGGTCGGGCCCATGGTTTTGCGGCTGACAACTTCATCAACTTCTGTCCCCTAATGGAATATCAGGCCTCATTAGCGCTCTAAGGCAGGAAATTATATGTGGTCCAAACTCTCAATGCCCACATCAACCCAACAGACTGCCACTCCGGTCTTCGCGTCATCGAAATGCTGAACAAAACTACTGTTACGAACATATATCATAAATACTCAATTACTATAGTGTGTCCAAAAAAATAGTAACCTAACCTACGTGTTTAGGTTTTCTTGGACGACCAACTACATTACAGCTCTTTATTAAATTTCCAGGTATTCGTTGTTTTAATATATTTTTTGGTGATATGGGTTGATAGTAATAGTGGCTTATGGTAATTAACATTAAATGATATTAATTTCCTCCTTTTCTTTCCTCTGAAAAGCACCTTGATGCCGTACTATTTGAGGGAGTTACGGTGGCACCTTACGAATGAATGAAATATGTTAATTAAAACAAAAAAATCGTGAAATTGATCTATTCAAACAATTAAGTACACAAAGACAATGGAAAAAATATCCATCATTGAAGCCTTAGTGAAATTTTAACTACAACTCATAAATAACAAAATTTAAAAAAAAAAAAAAAAGGTATTTGCTTAAAAAAATTAACTAGTCAGTAATTTAAAATAGCAATTTGTAATATAGCAAGCATGAGCCCTCTACTGTTCATAATTTTCATGGATACTATTATGAAATTTTGTAAATGAACGACACCCAAAGTAATAGTAAAGCACTAAAAAATGAACCCAGTGTTGGCAAAGACAATGATATATGCATATGATGTTCTGGTTGCGGATTTTCCTGAATATCTTCAGGCTACTGGATGATTAGCAAGAAGAACTACAACTCAGAGGAATGCAATGTCGAGAAAAGCAAGGTTTTGTGTGTTGGAAGAAGGAACGAAAATCTCAGAATCACTTGCAATAGAGAGACCCTTGAACAAACGGAAACCTACTGCTACCTCGGAACAATGATCAGCAAGGATGGAAGAATAGACTAGGAGGTCATGAATATGAAATGAGTTCAAAAGGCCAATAGAATATTCTACAAGATATCCATGACAGTCATTGGAAAGCAGGAGTTGAGCAAGAAAGCGAAGATCCAAATCGGTTTTTCTCCCAGTACTAGTATACGGATCGGAAAGCTTGACAGCCATGGACCGTATTGCCAGCAAGGTTATTATTGCGAGGCCTAATAAGGAATGAAAGGGGAAGCGATGAACTTAGAGTAAGATCCGTCCAAGAGGTGTTTGAAGAATGACAGCTGAAATGATTCGAACATGTTAACAGAATGGGAGATGACCGTAAGCCCAGGAGGCTTCTAGAAGCAATACCGGAAGAAGGGCGACCTCTAGGCAGGCCAAGGCTCATGTATGCTGACAGCGGGAGGAAGCACTATGCCGGAGATGAGAATGCTTGCACAGGACAGGGATCGCTGGACAAGATGGCCAGAGGCAGCTACTGCACGCTTAGCAGCACACAGGAGATAGTGAGAGAAGAAGAAGGCTATATTTAGCCAAATAAATATTGGTTAAATGAGAGAATATGAAATTGGGGTAATATAATAAATAAATTTAGACGAGAATTTTAATAATATATAAACTGGAGATATAAAAGTCAAATAGCAAAAAGTTGGAAATAAATAAAAAAAAGTAGTCTAAAAATAAATAATTTCTTACTTTTTAAGAAATAGTTAAAAAAATTTTTTTTTAGCTGATGGAATAAAACGTAAGTAATTTTGACAATGGAGCTTTAGATAGACGGGAAAATAATTATAACTTGGAGCCAGTTTCGAGGAATAGGGTGAGGGGGGGGGGACGAAAAATCGCATCAAAGAAAGCATTTTTTTAAGCAGCTGACAAGGATTAGGATTGTATTGTCTTGGCGAGAAAAACAAGACCATTCTGTAAGCTGGATCTTGACAGTTTTCTTAAATTGAGTGGTCTAATACTGTTTATTATGATTGGTAGTGATCTTGTTTCCCGCTGAAATCACATTCTTGAAATTATAAAAAATGAAGTATGCAATACTAATAACATCATGGAAATGATCATCAATTAGGCTGAGCACTTTTAAAAGATGAAAAGTTAATAATGAATACATTTTTTATCACAAATATTTGCCAAGCAGTTTGGTCGAGTTTATTCAAGATAAAATCTGTCATCTAGGTTTGCCATGTGCACTTACCGTTACGTACACCTGATACAAACAAAATATCATGTTTCCACTGTAATTTTCTAAATTCCTTATTCACTTTATATGAGACAGTAAGGTACCCATGAAGAGTGAGCGGTGTAGTACTTTGTAAGGAAGTACTGTTAATAGGCCAACGGTTGTGCAAGAAAGTAATTTAGTCATAATCAAGTTAGACCATCAGATTTTTACTCAATTAAAAGTACCCTCTTTATGAGGCTATGTAGACTTTGAAACCACAGGGTTGAGTCACGTCAACAGTAATAAAATAAATAATAATCTAACAGCCGGATTCTAAATAGGGTCAACACACACCTAATGAAGGGAAATGGAATTATCTTTGGCTATAATGATAATTATAAATTTACTACATAAAAAAAAAATTAAACACATCAGAATAATTAAAATCAGGTCAATATATTAATAGGACAATGAAAAACTCGAATTATATGTTTATTATATACATATATCAAAGAGAAAAGCTCGTTCTCTGTTTTCGTACACAACAGAATGAGAATTTCTTAAATTAAATTGAGTTGGGTGTGGATTATCCAGGGGTGGATTATCCGTGGGCGAAACCTTTTATTTCAATTGAACTTTTTAGCAATTAACACGCGTTTCAAATATTCATCAAAAAGGAAGGGCATTCTATCATTGCTAAAGCAAGAAATAAACGCCGAACCAATTTATTTTATAAATTATAAAAATTAAATCAACTCTTCTCCACTAATGATTGTTAAAAATATTTACCGTGTGTAAATAAGGAGATTCTATCAGGGTACTAAAAATTAATAAAAAAAAAAAGAGTGACGAATTCTCACTTCCAAGTGTACTACTCCACTCTAAAGTTAATCGACTATATCTGGTGAGTGAGTTCATGGGTTTTGGGTAATAATACTGCATTTTAGAATGAAACATACAGTTTATTTACGTATTCAACTTACCTAACTAAAGTTCGATAAGCTTCAACTATTCAGAGTCCAAGAGAAATATGTTAATTTATCACTGAAATATAGGTTAATCACTGAAAAGGGGTGAATGAAAATACGCTAATGATAAAACCAAATCTATTACTAATCGTGGGAACAATGTCTAACTAAGAAGCTACATATTCCCTTTCTGTCGGCTTTTAAATTTTTTAAAAAATATAAATTTATTGCTATTAACAACTGTACATTATAATAAATTTAGTAAATCTGATCTCGGTTAAATTCGAGTGTTACAGGCGTGTAGAGAAACTACCCAATGGCAGCACTCTAATGACGTTTTACATTAGCAGGTATCGTGGCCATCTTCTTTTTAGGTGCCTCGGAGAATTATCAGGAATGTAAGAGGATAGAGAAATTATGGTCTTTACGTATGATTTTATTTGTGACAAAGTAAGGAGCATTGGGGATTTTACGAAGGATTTTGGATTGTAAGGATTGAATAAGAGAGAAATTCGAAGGTTTAGAGAAGCCCCAAAGCTCAACTCCATATGTCCAGATTGGCCATTTATTAGTCATGTAGATCAGTCTTTTTTAATGTGTTGGAAGTTTAGACCGTTTGTCTAGTAACTGCTGTAATAGTCGAAATCGTCCTGCATCGTTCCTGTCTTTTCAGTCTTGTGTGAGGATTTCAGGTTAATCGTGTGTCCAAATGTAGTCCAAGGTGGCGGATCTGTTCGACAGGGGTAAGAGTAACATTATTAAATGAAACTGTAGGGCAGTCGGTAGGTTTATGACGAAGGGTAAAGGTGATTTGATGGGATTAGTTGGAATTTATCTTAATAATCCAATTATGGATATGGGATTGGAGAGTTTGGGATACAATCAATGGGTTATTATTAACTGCGAGGACACATGTGTCATCGTTATACGTGGTGAGGATGGTGTTAGGATTGGTTTGAATGTCAGCTGTATAGACGGTGTAGATTAGAGGATGGGACCAAGAACCTATCTTGAGGAACACCAGAGGACTGAAAATAGAGGGGTGAATAGGAACCATTGTGGTTTGCTTGGAATAATCTATCGATGAGAAAGGAACGAATGGTGAGAAAGTATGTAGGAGGTAAGAATTTACGGAGTTTGTGAAGCAGTCCAGGGTGCCAGACTCAATCAAAACCCTGTTCCTTTTAAAAATTAAAAAAAAAAAAAATCAAGGTAGTGAACAAGTACTCTTAAATGTACTTGATTGCTATTATTTTAGTTTTTGAGGGCATTTATGGGTGAAGATAGACATTTTATAACCCATCACATTTAACTAGAAAATAAAAGTTCCATCCATTATTGAAGAACGGGAAATCGTAAACCGAAAAAAAATGGGATAGTCCGGGGACTGCTTGACAGAATTAAAACTTCTGGAAATTAAATAAAGCATTTATGATGATATAAATTTAACAAAAATACAATAACTATTTTATTTATAATTAATATTTTTTATTTAATTATTCTATTTATTTGTGAAATTAAAGTTTACATTAACATTCATATCATTGGTAGTTGTTGATATGGTTGTTCTGTGACAGTTAAAATATGAAATGTAAACATTCCATGGAATGTTTTAAACATGTCTTGCGAAATCTGCGTCAATTGTAAGAATTTTTGTATTATTTTCTAATGCCAACTTTATCATTCTTAAAAGAAATTTATGTTATTTAAAATCTGTTATGGTTTAGATGCTTTATATGCAAACTTTATATTGCAATACAGGGTAGCATCAAGAAACAATTTTAATCATAGCTTATTACAAAGAGTTTAAATTGCTGCAAATTTTTCTCACTTACAGCATGCTACTCTGATTTGTAGTTTTCAACAGATTTGATTTCAGATGTTCAAGAAGTCGTTCATTTTTGGCGCTATCGTTTCCAATTTTCACCTCTCTATCTCGGTGTGGCTCAATCGGTCAATTTTGAATTATAGCTTGTTACAAAGGGGATGAAATGTTGAATATTTCCCTTTACCAGATTTATAATTTTCAAAATATTTTAATCTAAATGCAAAACACATCAAAACTGTTTCATTTTTAGTTTATTAGCCTCCTATAAATGACAAAAGAGTCCTAAGAATGAAGCTCATAGAAATAAAATAATGATATTTAAAGAAAGTAAATAATTTTAAACAAAAATGATGACAAAACATAAGCATCTATTTCTGTATTACTGATATTATAAATGAAATAACATTTACAAAATCAAAAAATAAAACAATTTAAAAGAAACAGAAATATCTCCTAAAAGAAAAAATGAATCTTAAAACAAACAAAAACAGGCTAATGAATAATATGAAAACTGTGCAATAGAAATACAATCTGATAGATGGTTTATGTCGACTAAAGACGCAGGGCGTAGGGGGCTTCGGATGGTCGGGCAGCAGATGGTCTAGATATCAGTGACGTATGAAGATCGCTCGTCTATACGTAACTGCAATGGGCAGCCGCTGACGCATAGGCATCAATCAACATCGACTAGGAGAGCACTGTATCAGATAATTTAAGAGATTCAAAGTATACTGTACTAGTCGTCTACGAAGTTGTAGTTATAATAGACGCCACTTAAAAAAATATATATGTTAAAATAATAAGACAAATTTTCATTAACTTAGTTCATATACATTGGAAAATAAATAATTTAATTTTACATATATTTTTTTCGATTTCTTGAGACTGGTATTTATTTATTAAATAAATCAAATGGTATCCTTGTTAAGTTAAATACATAAAGATTGTCCTAGAGGATGGACGAATTTTCCGAAACATTGCACTATTAATACAATTAACAGTATTGGAACTTAACAAGGATGGCAGATGGTTTATTTAATATACAAATAATTTCATTTTAACAAATTTAAAATTATTAAAAATAAACGAAAAATTATTGTAAATTAAATATTTGAACTATAACATTAAGACAGCGAATCTTCACGAAATTACCCGCGTATATATTTTTTTTTTTTTTCAGTTCTCGATAAAGAAATTTCACTTTTTTTTTTCAATTAAGTACACTTCCAATCTTTTTTTTAAATCTATCTCTATGGGTTGAATTATATCGTAATTACCAATTTTTTTTTGTTTTAAGGTTTTGAGAATGTAAGATTTACTGTATCGTCATAAATAACCGAAATATGAAAAATCAACAAGTCGTACATTTTGAAAAGAAATAATTAAAAATAAAGTACTCTCGAGCCCCAAGCAAATAATTTGTTAAAATAAAAATAAATAAATGTCTTATTTTTTAATTATTTTTCTGAAAAACCCTCTGTCGCATCTTGTTTTATAAGATTTTAATTCAAATATGCAAATATAAACACCGTAACTGTCCAAGTAAATAATTTCTTTTCGTTGAGGATAGATTGATTTTCAGACCCACGAAATATATATTAATTCAATTAAAAGCTGACAAGTTAAAGAAAATAATGCCCCTAAATAGGATGAGGCTGCCTAAGTAAGGCAATAAGCCCACTTGCCAATTAATAAATCATTCTAACGGTCTCAATCTGATTAAGAGATTTGGCTTTCATTCAAAAATGTGCTCATTAAGGACGTGAGAATTTCCAAGAGTGGCCTCTCCATCCCTCACTTCCACTGTCGGTGGTGCGAATTACTTAAATTGCCCTTAATAAATTACCTCCAAAATACAAATTTCCAAATTTTTCGAGTTTTTTTTTATACAAGTACCCTACAGAGAATTAATTGGTAGTTATAATTTTAGAAAATACCGCCCAATTTTTTTTAAAGCAATTTTTAAGATTTGATTTAGTTAAATATTAAATATCTAATTTATACAAATTATATTAATGATATAATAATTACTTTTTGTTTAAAAAAAAACACAAGTATAGTATCAGGAAAAAAAGTACCGCTTAAATGGAATATTCCATAGTCAACTTGGTTTGCTTGAAAAAGCAAAATATAAAATATATATTTACCAAAAGTACAAACATTTAAAAAAATATATAATACTTATAAATGTAGTAATTAAAAAATAAATAAATTTTAAGATAGCAATATTCTGGATTAGGATCAAACTAAATAACAATTCTTATATAATTAAATAAACACATTGTCAACTTTATACTAAATATAATATAGAGAAAACAAATAACGATAAAACTAAAATTTACCCCAGAATCAAGTAAACTAATAAAACCTAAAAAAAAAAAAATAATTTTAGAACAAGTTTGGCCAAATTAAAATAAATTTACAAAAAATTAATCTTTATTTGCCAACGTTTTGCCCCACTTTGTTTAGTTTCATCAAGGCTGTTCAAGTTTAGAGTTATGGAGACTTTTAACGTCTTTTTAAACCTTTAAACTCTCGATAGATCGATAGCATAGTAATGCACTATAAACGGTTGTGTAAGGAAGAAACTTGTTCAAAATCACACTTGACCATAAGATTTTTCTCCAATCAATTTAGAGGTTAGGAGGATCTCGGAGGGATCCGCAGGGTTGGCTCACGGCTACAAAAGCTGAATAAATAATTATTTCCTACAGCTGGATTTGAACCAGTCCTTGCAGTCCATATCGCTCCCTAATAATAATATAATTATAATAAAGTGTTTATATAAACACTCATTCTTTTCTTTGAAATATTTTGAACTTTAAAAATGCTGAATATTGTTCTTCAATACATTAATAAACACCTTTATACATATAACTTTGTAATAAAATATATTGTTAAAAAAATAAGTGGATAATGTAAGAGAAAACAAAATAAAATAAGAATTTAAAATAATATATATTAAAGTAGACTGATAGTAGTCAGAAAAAGTTTTAAAAAATTTATAAATTGATTACTCCCTTCAAATGACCTTTCATGAACCTTAAAATTTCCATTGGTAATAAAGGCTTAGATAAATATTTAAATATCATATCTTTTAACAAAATGTATAGATAATTCATACTTTATCTGGATTCTCCACATGTTTTTATCATGTTACTATGTCACCTACAGCAAATTTACTTGTTGTATATATGTGTATACAGTTGTAAATATCAATAAATAAATTATTTAAAAAAAATAAAAATAAAAGTTATTTTTTCTCCTTACAGAAGTAGTCGTTTGGTAAGGAATTGGATAAGATCGAACATACCTTATCTCAGCTACCTCATTCCAATCAGATATGGCTTTAATATTGAAGATTACTAGACAAACGGTCTAAACTTCCAACTCATTACAAAAGACTGATCTACATGACAATAATAAGGCCCATCTGGACATACGGAGTTGAGCTTTGGGGCTCCACTAAACCTTCGAATTCCTCTCGTATCCAATCTTTACAATCCAAAATCCTTCGTAAAATCCTCAATGCTCCTTATTTTGTTACTAATAAAACCATCCATAAAGACCTAAATGTTCCTTATGTAACCGATCTAGCCCGAACCCGATATTATTCCTTCCATAATAAACTCTCTAACCACCCAAACCCACTAGTTTCTAACCTTGCTTCCTCTTCTATTCCTGGAAATCCTCCGAGGCGCCTGAAAAGAAGATGGCCTCGTGACCTTATATTGTAAACTGTTTTTAGAGTTCTACTACTGGGTAGTTTCTCTACATGCTGTATCATGTCATTATGTCATTATGATCAAATTTCAAAATATTGAAGGCAGCATAAATACATGTACAAATTAAATGAGTTTGAATTTGTAACTCATATGTAAGTTTAGGCAGTCAATAACTTTTGTTTTTTTGTTTATAAATATTTAAAAATACCAAATTAGATATAAAGAACACTAAATTGATTTTAAAATATAAGAAAATAAGTTTTTAGTTAATCTTCATAAAAATATTAGGAAGAGTCGTTGTAAATAATTACAGAGAGTACACTAACGATAAATTAGCCATAGGGAGCGGACATTATAATAACAGGGAACGGGATTGCTGAAGGGAAAACAGATAATGGTGACATGGTCCCGTGACAGCTGCTTCTGTTGACAAATATTGTCACAGGCGAGCATACTATCTCCATCCCCCCTCCATTCCCTCGACACCTCTTTCACATCACCGCCCTCATTCAATGTTTTCACTGCAATTTAGTATCTTAGTGTCAGTTCTCTGACGTCCCTATCACGGGCGAGATAACCTCCAGTCATCTGTGAATAGCTGAGGCAATGCATAGGTAGCTACTGTACGGTAAATACTCGAGTGACAAAATGAAAAGAAAAAAAAATGAGATAGATACATGACATTTTCGGTTCATTTTGACGGTCTAAGAGCTCAAGATGAAAAACAAATACATAATTTTACTCTTATTTTGAAATATTAAAATCCAGGATTAATGACCCCATCAACCAGATTAAGGAGGTATAAGAAATCATTATCGTCTTGTCACAATCATACCGTTTTTCGATTTTAGGCGCTTCTTAAATATTGCTCGATTTAACTATCTTAAAGTTTACTCTTCCCGTTTCAAGCTAATATTTCAAAAGTGATATAGGATCGTCGCTCCCCGGGGGTCATTGTGGGGCGGGTGCGGCGGGGAAGGATTGCCTTTTTTTGTGTTATGATCTCCTCTTGTGAGATTGTGACATGTCGTACATTGACCAACCTACTCGTTATAATTCAATTTCAGGCGCTTTTTAAATTTTGCTCAATTATATTATAGTAAGCGTCTGTTCCAGAAGTTAAAAAAAATTAATTTTGAGTTCTTACAAGAAAAACAAAATTGCATGTTATTTCCTCTTTAAACATGATTCAGTTTATACCTAAACTATTCAAGGGATGCAATAAATGTCATTAAAAATTAAATAGAGGAGTATTTAAGGAGCATGCATGAAGTTTATTTTATTCGACAAAAATCTCAAAATTTTTATTCGAAGTTCCGTAGTCTACCTACAACTTATAAAACTTCATATACTATTATTTGGAGAAGAGTTAACAATCTATAATCTATTACCTTTAATAATTCGCTAGATACATTTTTTCATAAAGCACCATTCCTTACCAAATAAGGACATATCAAAGTATTATAAATTTATTTTGGCGAATATAATGAAAGCTGCTGCTTCTAAAAAGATATACATAATAAAATACATGATAATACACTCAACTACTTTTAATTTTAATGCTAATAGGGATCTGTACGCCTAGAAGTTTAAAATGGAATCCCCAGAATTGAATATTATCTCATGCCATTTTGTTTCAAAATGTTTGCCAACAATTTTTTACATCAATATTACGGGTATTCATAAGTATTCAATAAAATTAAATTACTATAAAGTTTTTTGTAATCACTATCCTATAAGATTCGTTAAATAAATGTTCATAAATGACTAACTAAACCTTAAATAACGCGTGAATTCGTTTTGCTCTTTTTCAACGTTTTCCGGCTCCGATACCTTTCTTAGATACCACAATTAATTGCTAAAAATAGTTTTGTTATAACGAAATGTTTGTCAATTAAATGGAATAAAATTGTTAAATGGAACAAAAAAATTAAAATATTTGTATTTAGTGTGTAGATAAGTATTGATTGTAAAACGAAAAGATAGGAAAAAATAATTGCATAAAAAAAAACAACATAATAATCTATATAACCATAAAAAAATAAAATTAATTTTTCGAATCTATCACTAAATATTTCTTTTCGGTCGGTCGACCATTAAAATATAAAAACTTTATTAGTTATTGATTATTTATTATTATTAACCTTACTTAAGCCACTGCAAAGTTTGGTATATATTGGTTGAGTAATGTTGAATTTTTTTATATTTTATAATAAAAATTTATCTTCCGCTCCTATTTAGCATTTATTGGTTCAATTTATGTTACCACAACATAGTTATAAAGTATCTTTAAAATATTTAATTTTAACTAAATACAATAATTTATAAGAAACTATTAATTGTGTTTATTAAATCTATTTACATCCTCAAACATAGCAATAGCGAAGCATTGCCGGGTCAGCTAGTATTATATAAATTGAGAGAGATTCACTGGTGGATGTATTCCAGCAAGGTAATTGTTAACATTAATCCTTTAAGAAACAAAGGACCATTCTTGTAATAATATTAATATCTTTAACCGCTTTTTCAACAAACATCTATGCGATCCTGAAAGTAACTTCAAGATCACGTAATTAAGGAAGCCCGATTGAGATGTTGCGTGGCATATTTTGTAATCAGAAGCTCACAAGCATAAATTGTTAATTTATTATAACTAATTATGCTTGGAAGTCCACCATTCTTCAACACAAGTTTTAATGAAGACTAATACGACTAATGTGAAACTTTTCCTTGCCTTTGTTTGATACAATTTTCAAAGGGAAACCATTGTCTTGTGCAAGTTATGTAAGTAGAGGAATCCGAAGCAAATTAAGATTTAGTTATTAACTGATGAAACTTTTTGAAGAATCTCAAACATGGTTGAAGTATACTTATAACTTAAAATGAAGTGTTGTTTTATTTACGAGGGTATTACCGTCATATGCAAGAAACAACTATTGAAAATTTAATAGTTATGACTTAACTTAAATTGAAGTAGTGTTGTAATGATAATACATATTCGCTATTTAAAGATTACCGGCCACTTATACTTATGCATAAATATTAGCCATCTTATATTAAGAAAATTATCTAAAAGCATCTTATTAAATTTTCAATATAAATTTAATTTTAAGTTGTAGATATATTTCGCTAATGATGATGATTTTGATGATCCTGGTTCGAATCTGGGTTGTGGCAGATAGTTATTTTCCCCTACACTGTAGCCATGGGTCTGCACTATTGAGTTCGATTGCCCTCCGGGGTCCACCTAGCCTCATTAAGTAGGTACTCATAATTGGGTAAAAATTTGGCAGTCGAACGTAATTCTGACCGAATCACCTCTTTGCTCAACCGTTGGTCAAGTAGCTATACTTCCTTACAAAGTACTGCACCCCTCACCCTTGATGGGTTGTAACGGTATGGAGTTAATGCTTTTTTTCTTTTATTGAATTGTTAATTACATTTTAGTCAAATTAACCTTCATATCGAGATTTCTATATTAACCAATATTCAAATTTTCATTTGAGAATAAGACCTATCCTTATATAAAAAAAAAAATAATAATAAAAAATATCCTAAGGAATGTGTTTCTTCAGTTTTGGCGACTTCCGTTTTCAGAACGCGACAATTAACCAACTTAAACAACAGTGAAGACTAAAATGACTTTATTTTTACATATTTACAAACACAACATAGTTTAGTGGTTTTATTGTAAAATTGTAAATAATTCAAGAACAATAAAATCTCTCTCTCTCTCTCTCTCTCTCTCTCTCTCTATCTCTCTCTCTCTCTCTCTTTCTCTCCCCCCCCTTATAGGGAGTGTATCCTGGAAAGAATCGGCAACATACGGATCATCGATGTCTTAATAGATGCGTTTATTAGTGACAAAGTAAGGAGCAATTAGGAATTTTCGAAGAACTTTTGATTACAAGGATTGGATGTGGTCGTAGTTATTTAATATTAAAAAAAAATGAAACAGCAAAATTGGATTTAAAATATTTAAGAGTACAAAAATATATGCATACTGGAGTATATAGGCATAATGGATACGTTATTGAAAATTCATCCTAAATATAGTAAAAACAAAATCTGTTGTGGACTGAAAAATGGAAAATATTTTGGATTTACTTAATTTTATAAAATGTAGTGTGCAATATATGACCGTTTCGTAAATCTAGTTATGAATGATTATATTATCTTGACAATCTTCGGTAGATACGAATTCTATAAAAATAATTACAGAAACATTTTTTAAAATTTTTATGTAAACTAAATTAAAATACAATTCGAGTCCTTAACTTCAATTCTCTTGTCTTTTTATGGTTTATTAACTGTAATTGAATTTAGCTATAGGTAGTGCACAAAGAACCTAATTCTTTCTCCTTACACAGTAATTTTGAGGAAAAACAAGGATTGAATTAGAACGCATGGAATGGTAAAGGAAATATAAGAGTCAAGAGGTATTAAGATTATAAAAAACCAAAATACTTATAAGGCAGATTTAGATGGTTGAAAAAATATTAAATAAGTTTATTCTATAGGAGGAGAAGTAAGTATGAAATAGGGAAACAAGTGATCTGGCTGTAAAAACTGCATCTTATACGAATAACTTATGCTAATAATTCTTTTGCTTGCGTAGATTTAGGGTCGGTTGCAACCTCAAAGTTTAAACGAAGATTAATGAAATCTCCAGGTAAATCAATAATTCGTTCCACCAGAGACGTTTACCTTCAAATCTGGTAGTAAACTTTACCAGCTAATGATAGCCAGTTGATCTGACATTTAGAGCAAATCTATGTTTAAGTAGGTAACCATACAGATCAAACAAGTACTATGGTAAGTTCCTTTTTAAGTAGGTAACCATACAGATCAAACAAGTACTGTGGTAAGTTCCTTTTTAAGTAGGTAACCATACAGATCAAACAAGTACTATGGTAAGTTCCTTTTTAAGTAGGTAACCTTACAAAGAACTTTCCATAGTACCGGTAGGATCTGTCATCTAGCGAAGGTGGATTGTACTATTATGTTTCTTTTCAAATTTAATAAAATGAATTTAATCGAGATAATGAAAAATAATTTTATTTTTTTTATTTATTGATAAATATTACAATCTGCCCCAATGTTAGGCAATAAGTAATAGTGATAACTGATTACGTTCATACTAAAATAAGATAACATTTATTTATTTTTATTCTTATGTTATTTTATTTTTATGAAAAAAAAATATAAAAATAAATAAAATCTCGCTCTAAATAAACACAAACATAAGAATAAATAAAATTAACATTATCAAAGTATGTACATAAATAAATAAATAAATAAAATAATCACCAGTCGCATTTACACTCTTATAAACAATATTTACACTAACAAGCTGAGGATTCCTGAACCCACTCTATCCCCCACGTATGAGGGAGGTGTAGAGCAGAGCTCTTTGAGATCCCAGCGCATCCCTCTCACCGTGTCACTGGTAATGAGCCAGTGGAGGCTTAAATGAAAAATAAAATTATTCTGTCCTCGACCAAATATTTTTGTCGATGATTTCAACTGTCATCTGTGGGTGCTGAATAAATTTTAAATTTGATTGGACCCACAATTTCTAATATTAGTGATAGGAATCGCGTATTTGATACAGAACTAATCTTGCTCCGTTAATGGGAACACTAAGATAACATAAACGTTAAGTACCTGGGCCCCAAGAATTTTGTTCAATCGATTCAAAATTTATGAATTTCAATTAAATCATTTTCTGTATGATTCAACTTTCCTTCTGCCTATGCAAATTTTTTATAAGCAGCCGTTTTTATAATACGTCCTTAATTGCATATTATGTTTTATGTTGAGCTATTTTTCAATTTCATCTCAACAGTCTAGTTTTTGTTTGGATGTACCAGTTTCTGATGGTACTGTTATATTCTTTTAGCAATCCTAGGAGAATTTTCTCTTCCCTAGGGGAGAAATTGGGGTTTATCTTTTCCGCGCTGAAAGAACTATTTCGATATATTGCACAAATGAGAAAACATAATGATTTCATTATTTGTTCTAATAAATTATGATTCACTGATTAAAAATTACTATAGTTTTTTTTTATGGTAACTATAATATGATAAATGTTACTTTCTTTAACTGTGCATTACTAATTGAAAGAAAAAAATATAAAACTTTGATAAAATCATAAAAATGTAAAAATTATGTTAATAATAATTTGAACCAATATTTGATTTGAATCATCGAGAACACTTACGCGATCTATCGACTATATATAGTTATCTGAGTTTCAGGTAATCTTCGTAACCTGGTTAACAAAACTGTAGGCCAGAAACAGGTCGCTAAGTTACCGGAGTTTTACTAAACTCTTGGACAAATCGAAGTTACATTAATCTTAGTTTTACCGGAAACTAGTGCAACGGGCGTTTAAAGATATTACATCTAATTAACCCACAAATCCAAACATTGCGACCAGTGCCGTGGCAACAAGCAGCATTATAAACCAAATACGTGTAGATTTAGACTTTTATGGTGTGCCCATTACCAACTAATATCACACAATATAATTTTGGTTATATACTTCAAAACCAATATTCATGTTTTAAAATGAAACCCAGTTTCAGAGAAAAACAAAATCTTAACGCACAGTATACGTTAACCAGCACACTATACTTTCAAATACGGGATTTGGAAAACAAAAAAAAAAAAAAAGATCTTTCATATTTTAACTTTTTTTTCTGTTTAGACAAAATTTATTGTTGATAAAGTGATTGATAAGATTGTAATAGACACTTCAAATTGAATAAAATTATGATAAGTGAAATAGTGGATAAATATAGTTTATTTATTTTTTTAAAGTACATTTTTGACAAATGCTGAATTACCTTTTAATGATAATGTTGTAGATGTGATATAATGAGTAAGATATCCTAGAGAATGGCCGAAACGTTAGAGTCATAAGAAAATAAACTTGTTAAGACTTTATGTATATTTTTCATTACAACTGATAAACAAAACAGTCTCGAACGAAAAATTGAATTTTATATATATTTTTTTAATTTATAGTTTTAATATAAATAGGTTTTCATATTATAAATTCGTACAATAGTAGAAATGAATACCATCAATTTATTACCTATAAATCAAGCGTTACTGTAATTGACTCACCAAATGGTTGCTATAAAATTTATCGATGGTCACAGATAACATAGGAAAAATATAATTCTCAGGTAAAGGCTTGATGTGTTTCTATGGAACAATATAAATGAAACCATGCCAGTTTTAGATCATGTAAATATATTCATGCAGGGGTGGAAAAGAAAATTTGCATTATGCCGGACGGTTCATGCCTTGGTAGCCTACAATAGACTCCCGAGGGATTGTTAGCTTACATAGTTTAAGGGTCATCTGCTACTTCTTAACTTTGAATAATAAAAAATTAGCATATGAAGTATATTTTGAATGTTGGATAAGAATTTCATATCATGAATTAGATAAAATAAAAAGCTGGTATCAGATTCTTTTTATTTTATCAATTCAATACTTGGAGGAAGAATCTTTTAAAAAAACGATTGATTGTTCTTGCTTATTAAAGTAAATATAGATTCAAAATATTATTTGTTTTAATATTAAAAATAGTGGGATGCGTACAAAAAAAATCAAGGAATGTAAATACAACTCATGAAAGGTCAGAAGTCCAATACTTTGTGAGGAAGTACTACTCGTTGAACAACAGTTCTTCGAGAAGGTGATTTGTTGACTTTCACTTGAGAGCGATATTTGTAGAGTACAAAAAACTATAAACGTGCAGTAAAAATCCGAAATGTGTAAAATCGTGGCGTAAAATTCAAAATATGCATAAAACAGCAGTTCTGCTTAAAAAACTTGATCGTTTAATTTATAATATCAATGCATTAAATTAAATTAAAATCTGTACCGCTACAACCAATGAAGGGTCAGGGGTGTAAAGAAGTACTGTTACTTGACCAATGGTTGTTCAAGGAGGTGATTTGGTAAAAATCACGCTCGACCGCCAGATTTTTACCCAATTAAGGGTACCCAATTTAAGAGGTTGGGTAGACAGGGGCTACAGTGTAACAGAAAACAATTCACTGCTCAGCCGGATTCGAACTCGGTTCCTTGGAGTTAGTAGCCACGCGCTTTACCCCGTAGCCACCACGCTCTCTAATGCATTTAATAAGTTTTAGAAAAAATATGCAAAGCACTATGTAGAAAAAATATTTCACAAAGCAAGTTCTTCCACTTAGCTTTTCAATTGTTTATTTGGATAAGGATGTACCATTAACAAAAAAAAACTAACAAGTTTCAAGCCAATGTAGAAAAACTTTAAAATGTTTGATGTTTTATAGAGGTATATTCACATTAATCAGGTCTATTGATTTTTTTTAGTTTGTATTGGTAGAATAAGTAGAAAACATAATATAAGATTAAGCATTTAAAATAAAAAAAAAAAAAGTGAAATTCCCACTAGTCATAACAACGGAAAAATGAAGTACCAACATCAGACAAAGAATCCAAACTAAAAAGAACAATTCAGCGCGTTCTCTATTACAAGCTTATTATCGAGAGATTTTTTCATAGTTATCCCAAAACAATTGTTATTATTATTCCAAAAATATTCGTCACTTGAGTTTATTTATTTTATTTTTTAAAGTAAAATTCGACTCTTCGTGTGCTAATCAATGCCTTACCTTAAATTTGCCAATGTAAAATTTTTAATAAATAAAGATAAAATATTGGTATGCATATATATGCTATATGTGCTTAGTGTGAGAAATTTAGTTCTTGCATTAAATTAGAAAAACAAAAATCCAAAAAAAGACTAATATGTGCAGTAATAACTCAAAATGTGCAAAATTATGGGAAAATCCCAAATCGTAATATTTTTTTGGGAATATAAAATTATAGTTGTTTGAATATATTTTTCATCATTTGAATTCAAGATAGGAAACAAAATATGCAATTGCGTGAAAATCTGTGATGATCACTCTTGAACACAAGATTTTACCCCATTTGATGCTACTGTAATGAGGCTGGGTGGACCCCGGAGAGTTCGGCGAACCGGGTTGACTCATAGCAACTGTAACAGAATGAATAGTGATCTACAGCCGGATTCTAACCAGGGTCTTTGGTGTTAGTAATACAGTGCCTTACCGCTGAACCACCTCTCTCCCCAATAATCATATGTAGCTAATTATTGTAAATAAAGTTTAAAAACAAAAATATTTTTCTTTAAAATATTTTGAATTTTAAAAATGCTGAATATCGTTTTTTTAATACATTAATACACAAGAACCTTTCTTCACACAACTTTGAAATACCATAACGAATTTAAAACAATGCACATTAAAGTAAATTGATATAAATTTGTAAAAGTTAAAACAAATTTGCAAAATGTTTTCTGCCTCCAAATTACCCTCCATTGGTAGAAAAGGTTCGAAGCAAAATAAAAATATATCTTTTAATAAGGAATTAGTAACACAGTGCCTTACTCCGTGAGCTACTCCACTCCCCTCCCCCAATTCTATGTTTAGCCATAGCTAATTTTCTTGTGTGAAGTAATAAGCACTCTTGTTTTTAAACATTTTATCCCTACCATAAACTCATAATTTATCTTCATTATTCGATCCGCGGCCAAGTATTCTAATTATTTTTCACTATTTGCTTTATTTTTAGAGAAAACCTTACTTCTTATCTATTTATTCTCCGGACGTTTCAGACACCCATCCAATATTCAGTCTAATCCTAATTATTCCATGTTCCACATCTTCCTTTTAATGGTTTCGTCCTAACTTTTAAAACCTATCATATTTATTTCTGAAACTATTTGTCGACTTCCATCTATATGCCAGTCTCCTGTATTTTGGACAAAGATTATCATTTAAGAAACTAAAATATATAATTTTTTTATTGAACTAGTGTTTATTTGTATAGTACACTATTATATTATACTTTAGTGTTTTATGGCATGTTATTATCTCGAGACTAGCTTTTTGATTCTGTACTCCTTGAGTTTCGAACAGAGAAATTCGGCAATTACATCAAAATATATATAATAAATTAAAATAACAAAAATGAAAACTCTTTAAGTAGATTAGAATTAATTTTTATTATTTTCGATGTTTTTTTGTAATGATTAAGAATTAAAAAAGATTTTTAAAAACTTCAAAAATATAACAAGAAAACAACAGGGTTGGTGGTTTTATTTATTTATTATTTGTATGTTAAATAGTCCATTAATCTACTATGAATAATGCATTAGTGACGTTCCTTTGGTAGCAAAGGATGCGCCACTAACAAGATCAAACCACCTTTTCTCTGGAAGAGGGGGGGAGGAGTGGATGGAGGAAGACGGAATTGTCAATTTTAGCACACGAGTAATTACTTTCTCAATCGATTCCTTTTCTTTCATCTTGGTTCCTTCTAACATCATTATTCATACTTAAAATTTGTGGTTAATTGATAGTTACAATAAAAATTAATAAAAGGTATGAATTATATATACTTTTTTATTACGAAATTTCAACACATAATTCAAGTTCTTAAACCACAATTGTCAAATTAAAAAAAAAAAAAGTGAATTTTCACTACTATATTTTTTACAGATTTTTCTGCAAAATGAAGAAAAATATTTAAAGAATGCCTTTCAGTAGGAAGGCTGTTAATAAGGTTACAACTAAAAAAAAAGGTGTTTTTCGGATTTTTTATTTAAAGTTACAAAAATAGCATATTTCTCTATAATTTTCCACCAAAGGGCAGAAGTATCAGTATTAAAATGCACCAATACCATAAGTTTAGTTATTATATTTAAGAAGATTTTTCGAGTTGTTTTCTTGAATTTTACAAAGCAAAATTTAAGTTTGAAATCAGATCTTTTTCTAAATCAGTGGCATATTTGGAACTGAACTGAGCAATTTTTTTTTTTTTAATTTACTGATGTAACTGGCAGGAAGGCGAAGCGGAGGGTGGAAGTGATATTTGTAGTTCTGTGAACAAATTCGTTGAAAATAAAGTAAAGGTAACAAATGAAGGAATTGTTTTAATTTCTTATAGGGCTGCTAGTAGCTCAGTGGTTAAGACAGTCTTATCAGATTGATGTCTATTGGCGGTTCCGGATCGAATCCGGCCTGGGGCATTGACTTTTTTAATTGAGTGGTCTCACAAAATGAAAAACTTTGACCCCCAACCATGGTTAAGCAGTGTAGGACAATAGGAGTCGGCCGAAAAAGAAAAAAATTCTTATACTGATAATTGAGCAGTGGCCAGAAAAAAATAATCAATTTATAATAAACCTATATCAGTAAGCAACATATACATTTCATAACATCCATTCATAATATTATAAAAGCTCATATTTAGAGAAAAATAATTAGAGTAGTAAAGTCTGAAGTTATCACTGCTTTGCGTGGTAAAACAATTATGAGCCTAAGACGTGCCTACTGAATAAAAAAAAATTCTTTGGCTCAAACAAAAGTAGAAGATTTTAATAAATAACAATCTATTCCTTCTATGAAAAATGTTTATTTTGTTTTTACTTTAATTATTTAAGATCTTTTTCAGTTTCGTAATTGTACATCTTAATTTTTTTTATAGTAATTTATTAATTATTTTTCGGGTTTTACTTAGATATATTTTTTACGATCAAAATTTAACTTGGTTATTTGGAAGTTTTTTTTCTTAAAACTCGGCAACTTTGAAAAATAGGTAATATACTAGAAAAGGAAGTTAATTTAGTAAATTTCGGTCAAAGAGACACAAACATCTGACATTAAAAAAGATGAACAATATAATAATGTTTGACGTGAATAGTTGAGACAAATTTTATTTTATTTGAAATGATTATATGATTCTTCTGGAAAATCAGTATTATGTAAGATGTGGTACTATTCAAGAAAACTAGCAAAACATCAGGAACCGATGTAAGGACAGTTCACCACAAATTTAGTTCAGTTCAACCAACTTCACTTTCCTATATAAATTATATGTCGGGAAATGATGTTTTAAAGGTTTCCTAAGAAACCTTCCTTTCATGTTTTTACTCATAAAAAAATCGCTATTCTATTCATTATTTTGAAAATAATCTTAAACAAATGGAGCCCATCTCCAAACATAAATTATTACATATTGCATATAACATATTAATTTTCTTATTATTAACAACATTGATTTTTTTTTAAATCTAAAAAATCAACTACAATAATGATTTATGATTGAAGAAGATCGTCAGGGTGCGGTTAGAAAAAAACCTGAGTTTCAGGTCTTCATCAGAGAGCGTAGCGGGGAATCTTGGCTAAAAAAAAATACAGTTTTAGCCAAGATCCTCCGAAACTCAAGGTCGAAACGTCGGCATAAATAAATAATTTTTTGTTTATTTATGTTCTTTTTACTGACCGCACCCTCCGGCTATCTTCTCCAATCAGTAATCTACGGTCAACTATCTACACGTCTAGTACAATAATAATATTTATTGAATAGAAATTGTAACTAAAATTAAAATTCCCTACAACAATAAAAATGAATATTCTATGATTTTTAAGATTTAGTTACTTTATGTTAATAATTTATCTCAGTTGTTTTATTATTTTTTATATTATTTAACAGTCATCCACCAATGTTTATTTATGATGTGTGTATATTATTTTTTTTTTATCCATTTTCGTTTTTACTTAATTATTGAATTACTTTGTTATCATTATTTATTTAGTTTTTAATTTTATTTAATTCGTGTTTATGGTATGCTCGTGTATCTAAATACCTAGTACCTATTGCCCTAGAGTGTGGCAGGATGTATTATTCTAAAGTTTAAAATAAAAATAAAATAAGGAACTAACAGATAATTATTCAATTACTAAACCTATATTAAACTAGCTAAATAAAACACCAAAATCATTTTATTAAAACGATTATGTTATATTAAAAAAAAATTTTAATCTTAATCAAATTCCACCCCTCCCCCTCTCTCTATTATTTGAAACCCTAAAAATAAAATAATACAGTTTCTGCTGCAATCGTACATTTCTCAATTTTGTAAACCTGTGATCTATTATAAATGGAACACTCAATCAGTAGGAAAGTATCGCTTAGTTAAGCGATCATAACAGCCAAAGCTAAATGATTAGGTAAAATTTATTTTCGAGCTACGACCTTGGAATTTTCTTAAAAGTTGTTTCTGTTCGTCAACATAAGAACTTTAGGAAACATAAATTGAATTTAGAAAAGTTATTGTGGTTAGTTAGTCAATAAACATTAGATGCCCACAACAATGCAAGTACATTGTACATTTATTGTCTTGGATTTGCTATGTCACACTAAAGATTGTTTCTTTCCCAAAAAACTATCTCACTTGCCAATACTAACACATTGTTATTCATAAAAATATTCGGATATGAAATAGTTTCCATTTACATGATACAAGTAGGCATTGAAGATGTGACCTCATGTTCGACTGCCAACTGTCACATCTTCACGCTCTAGCATTGGGTTTCATAGTATTAATATAACAGTTACAATCCACTAGATCTTGTATGTAGAGTCCGATTGACCAATTGAAAAAAACCTCTGTCAGTTTCGAATATCTGATAGTAGGATTGATTAATTGGCAATATTTAAAAACGTAACTAAATTAGGCTATGATTTCTCGAATAAAATATAAACTGCATTTATTCAAATCTTTTCTAGAAATTTGAAAGATGAATTTTATAAGAAAATTTCAATTTATCACAATCTCAAACGAAACAAATTGAATTGTAAGTAAATAGCATAATTTATGAGCTACAATGACAACGCTAAATGGAAATGAAAGATGGAACAGCTGGTGTTAAATAAGCGAGGAAAAATTTCTCCACCAATGAAACCCACACATTAATGAAGTGCAATGTAACAGTCTGTTTAACCAGGAATATGCATTTTCTACTTTAGTTTTTCTTTGCTGTATTTGTATAAAATTTTATTTATGAATTTTAAAAAAGTCAAATAAATATATTTGATTTTAAGAAAATATATAATTACAATAATAATGGTTTAGCGTCGTCTCAGAGGGTTTTTGAAATATCCAGGTTTAATCCTAAGCTATTGAGGTGTGGTGTGAACTATGGGTCTTCTTGGAAAATATGGCTAATTGTCTAATTGTAGTTGCAATACTGGGAGTTCGGAGGCGTTTCTTTTGAAATAAGATAGGAGTGGGTGAGCCTCGTGTGACCTAGTCTTAGCCCGGTCAGTACGACTTCCTCTTTACGGCATTTGCGGCTGGAGCTACCCCAGGGCTTGACATCCTGTTTAATAATTTTTAGTTTACTCCTTGGGATGTCATTCCACAAAGATTGCTATCCATCTATGATTTCCTTTTCGAGGGGTTTGCTTATTTTCGATGGAGTTAAAATTGCTTTACCACGTCCCAGAAGCCTATTTGGCCAGTTCATTTCTTGCGATTCATACATATGTTAGAACCCATATAAATGATGAATGAAATACCACGATTAAGTAAAAATGCATGGAGGAAATTATCGGATGCTCTGGATACATACAATAGAAAACTTTTAACCAGCTTAATGAGTCTGTATTTATTGTTATATTGTTGTGGTTCAAAGATAAGCAGAATTGAAGTTCTGCTGCTATTGCTTTGAGTTCGGCGTATCAGTGAATCACAGTCTATGTTACAGTGAATATGTTACATAGATTGTAGAGTTTAATTTTGTACGATGAGTCAGTAGTTACAAAGGATGATCCTGATGATTGGTCTGATTTTGTTCCATCTACGCAATGTAATGTAAGACGAGCAGTGTTTCCAGCGTTATTAAAACAAATTCCTTGATTTGATATTTCCACGATCAAACCTAAATTGTTGTTGATTTTGGTTTTCGCGCATCTTTATATGTTTGTTTAATTTTTTCGACAATTTTTTTTTCAAATCAAGTCAGTAGTTTTTATGCAAGAGGTATTTAAAGTTTAGTTCCATTCATGAAGCTGGCGTATACCTAAGCAATATTGCTAGTTTATTTTATAACTATCCACCCCTCGCGGATTTTCTTGGCAATTTGTTTTGTAACCTTGTAATATTTATGACATTAAAAAACTCTCCATCGGCTTCAACAAATCATCTTTCCCCCTCGCCCTTACTGGTTTCCCCTCCTAGTTTTTTTCCATTACTTAATTATTATTTTTCTCTGTAATATCAGTTTAAAATCCTTAAAACAAAACAAATACGAACTACGAGCAACTATCCTATCAAAACGACAACAGACATAATGGGCTCAGATGGTCTGTTGCGTTACGTCACTCTCAATTTACTATACCTATTAACAAACTCTCAACCATGTTAAATTCCCTTTGTTTTAACATGCTAAAAGAAGAAAATATTTCTACATTGATCAAAATTTTATTATTTAAAATGTTAAACTAAAGATCGGAAATACCCTTACATTAATGTGATTAATTAATCATATTTAAACTTGAGTTCTTAAGAAATATTAACTAATACACTGAAGTTTTTAAATAAATAATTTGGATTAATATTAAGTATAAAGCATTGGTGACGTGTAATTCTTGTCACCTTCGTTGTTCAACCTAGCCAATGATCATTTGTACCGCGAGCTCTGTGATCAAGAGTTTGCTAATAAGTTTGGATACGACCTGAAAAGTGACCAAGAGAGTGTGGTCCTCATAGGATCCGATTAGGCTGAAACGGCGCGCGACAAGGGTTCTGCGGAAAGAATAATAAATAGTGTCCAGAAGCTGCTCGCGGAGATTGGTTTAGCAATTAATGCATTGAAAAGTGTGGGTATCGTGTTGGACAAAGGAGAGCTGCGGTCAACAAAGCTCTCCCTTGAGAATACAGAGGTCATCCAAACGGCAAAAGCCGAGGACACCATCAAATATCTTGGATGTACATTCTCGGGAGAGCTAGTATTTGGAGAAGAGGTGGTGACAAAGCTAACTAATACCCTTGATAAGTTGGTGAGCTCATGCCTCCTCAAACTGGAACAAAAAATGAACGTTGTCAACTAATACTTGAGCCCGGGCTTTGTTTACCCTCTCCAGGCTGCTCCCCTTACAAAGATACGTCCTGCGATTTTCGAGGGCATTGATACCAATTTCCGGAGGAGTATCAAGACCATCATCGGGCTCCCTGCTAACATCTCGTCGGCGATGGTGTACGCTCCCATCAGGTATTGAGGACTGGGTCTGATCCGCAGTCAATGCGAAGCTCCACTGCAGCATTGGTGCATTGCTCAGCCACTGTCGTTCTGCCGAATGTTCCGGATGTCCTATTCCAGTATACATTCAATTACGAAGCCGAAATAGCGGCATGTGCCGATAGACTGTGATTGGATCAGATTGTGATTGCCAAAGTATGAGAGCTCTACGATAGTCGTCGCGTGAGAATGCTTTGAAAGAATGGGCCAATTGCAGTTGGCAGGGTATTGGTGTTCACCATTTCGCCAAAAGAGACCCTGAATGATAATAGATATGTATGTGAGAAGATGGTACTCTTGGGGTCAGAATTGGCGAACGCCCTGAAACTAAATATCAACTACGCACCCCTGCATGGAGTCCCAGAAGCCAGTGAACAGCTAGGAGAAGTTGGGCGCCTCTGTTGCAAATGCGGCAGAGACTCAGAAACACCAGCCCATGTGCTGGGAAAATGCCCCAAGGATAAGGAGGGATCCTTATAACACGCCGGCACCACAGAGTCAAAGAAGAATTGATGAAGATCCTTAAAAGAAAATACTTCACCTCTTTCGAGGAGGTTTATTGCGTTAACACCGACGGATCCGTAAGATACACTGATATTGTCGAATTTACAAAAATCGAATACACTCCTATAGTTTTGACCTCGTGGAACAATACCAGATATAAAAAGGAGCTTCTTAGAAGGCCTAGGTGTTATCATCCGGGATATTGCGATCTTGGCGGAAAATATTATTTTGGACTCCATGGGGATCATACATCATACATCACCTGCATGGAAATCAGCTCTGGATTATTCATTGGTTTATTTATTTATTTTAGTATGTGGACCTGTCGATTTGTGTTTATAACTTATTTATTCATTAAATTATTTTATTTATTATTATCTATTTATTTTTTTAAACCTATTTATCTAGTCAAGTATTTCTTTTAACCAACTTTTTATTATATTTTCCTTTAAATCTATGTATTAGTTTTATTTTGGTAAAAGGTATTTATTTGTTTGTTTTACTGTAAACTGGTCTACTGCTGTGACTATTATTTCTCTGGTTTGATCTCACATTGCTGTCTAATAGTGAATTTGTTTAACGGGTCACTGAGGAGAATCTGAGAGGAGGAATTCGGGAGAGTGAATTTGTCGATCAAATGAAATAAATATTGTGAAATGGAAGGGACAAGAAAGAGGAAGAAAAAAGGAATGAATTGAAATATTTGTATTTAGAGTGTAGACGGAAATTGATTGTAAAATGAAATTGTGGGGGAAAAAAACTGTTAGATATATGTAATTTACATATGTCCGATCACGCATTGATTAGGATGCTGTGTAATGTAGCAACCCGATGTATTTGGGCAGCATGGATGAATAAAGCATTTCTCTCTACCTTAACATGTAGAAAAAAAGTTTTATGTGGTAATAAACGAGAATTAATTTTTAAAAAAGGTTTTATAGATGAAATTTGAAACAGTACGAGAAAAAATATATATCATTAGTAGTAATAAATATATAATAGAAATATGCAATAGTAAATAGTAAGAATTTCAGCTAGACACTCCTATGTTGTTTTGGTTAGGAAGGCAGGGCCTCACAAGATGTGCAAAGCCTCGGCGATATAAAGTATACTGAGGTTAGACCAACCGACGCCCGTAGCCTTTCTCCATTGAGCTCAGCGTTTCCTCCCGCTTCCTCTAAAGGCATTAATCCCATTTCTGAAGATCTCCCGGCTTAGTACGTGTCCTCTCTACAACTTACGGATTATACTAAATTACCTTCCTTGGATCGACTCAAATGTACTAATCAAAGTTGAAAAAATGTTATCAATAATCAACAAAATGGATCAAGAAAACAATGTTAATAGTATATTCTGTTGAATAAAATGAGTAGCGACTTTATACCTAAAATATATGAGTAAAGATAAAAATAAATGATGTGTTTATTTTAAGGTTTTTTCGCTCTTTATAATATCCTATCGCCACCTATCGTCTACAGGTCATTTTTCATTTCCTCATCACTCATTTAGATAAACTTTTTTTTTTTTGATAGATTTAATTATTGATAGATATTACAATCTGCCACACAGTTGTGGGCAATAGGTAATAGTGATGAATGATCTCATACATACTAAAAAAAAAAAATAAATGAATAAAAAAAAAACTCTGAAAATATATACAAACAAAAGAATAAACAAGATTAACATAATCAAACTATCTGTATGAGAAATAAATAAATAAAATAACATAATGATAAAATAATATATACAATATTTACACAATCGACCTGAGGATCCCTGAGCCCTGACCCACGTAGGGGTAGAGGTGTGAGGGGTAGAGCAGAGCTCAAAAGATCCCAGCGCATCGCTCTCGCCGCATCACAGGCAATGAGCCAGTGAAGGCTGAGCAAGTGCGCTAAAGCCGCAAACACTCGACTTGAGTGGAGGATCTGACCATTGCCAGAACTCCAATTATCCATTTTTATTTTAATAAGTCTCTTGGCCGTTTCAACCTTATAGGTGGGCTGTAGGGATGGGTGGAACTAGATAAGGTTTGAACCAAAGGATTAGGATGGTTGGAAAGGTTTATATGGAATTTTGAGAAGTTGGTTAGTATGAGATCAAGGACAAAAGGGATATGTAGGTCATGGTATAGTGTTCTGTTGGAAACGTAGTAGGGTGCATTAACTATACTAAGGATTTTGGATTGAAAGGTTTGGATACGTTTGATGTTCGTCGGTTTAGCTGAGTCTTTTGTCCAAAATGAATCCGAGTATTTAGCTAAACTAAAAGTTTTCTTTAAATCTAATGTTTTTTATCCATTCGTTTACATAGTTGTTTATTTCTCATTAGCTATTTTGTAATTCACTCTAAAAAAACTTCAATTTCATTTTTCCGCCTTATTTATTTTATTTAAACGGTCTTTCATATTTAATTATATATTCCGTCAACTATTTCCGCTTGGCTCAACGTATTTTTATTCTGTACGTTATGAGTTGTACGCCCGCACTATACCAACCGATTTTGTTCCTACTCAATCTTGACGGAAACTCCGACTGAGTCAGCAAGTTTCTCTGTTTATTTAAAATTTGTCTGCCTTCTTCCCAACACTACGCATTTCTTCTCTCTTGTTCCTTCCTTGTTCACTTTTCGGGACATTCTATATTTATTTTAGCTTATTATTTTTTAATCATCTGCCCATGTTAACCCATTGTAGTATATATTTCGTTTTTCTATCTTGCACATAGCATATTTTCACATTTAAAAAGTTTTTCTGATCGTGTCTCTGAAAATACTTCGATTTATTAATCGAGTTGTACATAACACTATTGTGTTCCGTCTTTCAATTTTAAAAGGGATTTCATAACATTTTATACAAAGAAATCTCGTTTGCTGAAGCTTTTATTTAGATATTCTGGATCAAAACAGATTTGTTCGTTTCTCTTCAGATGTCTAGGAGGATTATCAGGTAATGAAGGAGAAGCAAGGTTAGAAACAAGTGGGTTTTGGTAGTCAGGAAGATTACCATGAAAAGATCAGTATTCGGTTCTGGCCAAATCGGCAGCACATGGGGAACTATGAGGTCCTGATGGATGACTTGATTTGTAAGTAAGGAACATTGAGAATTTTACTAACGATTTTGGATTATATGGATTTGATACGAGAGGAATTCGATGATTTAGTGGGGCCCTAAAGCTCATCTCCGTAAGTCCAAATAGTTTTTTTTAAAGCTATATAAATAAGTTGGAAGTTCAGGCTGTTTGTCTACTAAATGTTGTATTAGTCGGAGTCAATGAGCAGTTTCATGTCTTTTCAGTCTTGTATGAGGATTCCATGTCGTTTGGAAAATGAAATTCAACTGTCAATATAACATTTTGTATTAATAGTGCTTTTTTTTTTTTAGTTTTAATTTAAAATGTAAATTAATTTTTATAACAATTCCATCCTATTAAACTAAACATTAATCATATAAAATTGAAAGTCTGTTTTACTAAATGAAAATACTTTTATTAAAAGCAACATATTGACTAACACTGTTAATTAAAAAAATTTTAATTAACAATGTTGACCAGCTTTGGCTTGTCTCATTGATGCATAACTTCATCATGACTGAGTTTAACAAGTTATTTTTAAATTCTAATACGAATGGCACATAGTAACGAATCCAAATGTTAAGGTTGACTTAACATTGGGTCCGTCTAAAAATACTTTAGTACTTAGAAATGGAAATATCTGAAAACAAATTTTTAAATAAAACAGTGACGGATTCTGTCATCTGCTTGCCTATTTCTTGAAAATACCGGAATTGGGCCGATGAATAATCAACAATTGAAGAAATCAGATAAGCTTACATTTACTACCTTAATCCTAGTACATATAAAACAGTTTTTGCATCTATTTTGCAACGTTTCTGGCGAAAAGCGGTTCTAAGTTGGATAGGGGTTTAAAAAATTCCACATTCTTATATCTGTATTATATGTTCCATGATCTATTTCTATCAGTTCCTTACGGAAGCGAATCAGCTGTTCTTAAAAAAATATATTATTTATCTGTTTAAATCCCACCCATTAAATCATAACCCCTTGCTAAGGAATGCTATATATAATTAAACATTGAATTCCTTTTCCAAAGATATCATGTTTATCAATTTACTCAGCTAATGAGTTGGCCTGCAGAGTATTTAAACCCTAAAATCAAGTCGAGTTGACATTAGATTATATTTACATTTATTTACAAATGAAGTATAATTGATATAAAAAGGGTTCGGGCACAAGGTTTTTTATTGCAAAAAGCCTTTCTAACTGCTACTATCAATAATCCCAGAACATATATTTCATTAAGTTTATCTTCTATTTAGTCCAGTATTCTTAATACATAGCACTTTATTATTCAGGATAGCAATACTCCCACTTAAAATTTATTTTGTTTGTATTTAAGTCAAAGTAAAATGACTATTACCATAACAGCTTCGGAGAAACTATAATTATAAAATTCTTTCATATTGAATATTCCATTATTTCATATTAAATATACATTATTTATGTATTATATTACATACACAATTAAGAAGTGATAAAGCCAAGATTAAGAGAAATAAAAAAAAATAAATGAAGTTGAATTTTTTCTATTTTTCTGTTGCTCTGAAAATTCATTGTTATGGGCTTATTGAGGTGTGAAATACGATTATCAACATTTTTTATGCCGACAAGGGTGCCGTGAATTATTTTTAATCCAACAAGGGTGCAGTGTCAATTCTTCCCATTAAATAAAAACTTTTAACACAGTCAATTTACACTATTATACTTTATTACAACAATATTTGTAACTTTTTTTTTAATAGAAGTAATTCATATATTTATGCATAAAAATGTTTGCACCACCATCATTTATAAAATATTTTAAATAACAATTGTAAAGGATAAAAAATAAACTTTTACAAATTATAAAAATATGTAAAATTAAGATATATTCAAGTGGGCAATAGCACTCTGCAACATAGTAACACTACAACCATCCGCTGGAATAAGGAAATATAGATAGTTTGAGGCTTAAATGGAATAAAATTTATTTTATTCAAACAATAGTAATTAGTCTCAAGAACGCGAAAATATTATATATATTTTAATTTTATTATAATATTTGCATACGAAAAATTATCGGTTTTTGTATAGTGCTCAATAGCAGGAATAATTCGTTGCTCTTTTTTACTGAGAGGTCAAAGCATCAAATCCACATCATACCGCAGTCATATAGACAATATGATATACCCCATAAACATCCAACGTTGAAAAAACTATACTAACCTTATTTGCCAGGCCTATCTCCAACAGATTTCCATCTGTCCAGAAATTTTCACAAGTTCCTTAAAGATAGAATTCTTCAAATTATTTTCAGGTCAAAAACGCATTTTTTAACTTCATTTCTTGAATTTTTCAGTTCTGGTATTGACAAGTTTATAACACGTTGTGGAAAACATTGTGTACAATATTGTTATATGTACAATATAGTGAGTAAAAATGGTTTGATTACATAAATTGATTTGACTAAAAAACCTTTCTTATGAAAACTGACACATTGTATGAAAAGACACAATAATAACAATAAGAAACGGTTATAGATAGTCATGATAGAAATATGTGTTTTATTCATTGGATTAATTTGAGTATATTTTGATTTTCAAGCATTGGGGACTATGAACCTTTTACCTTCCTTTTGGAATAGACCACTCCACTCAAGATAGACCTCAATGAGGCAAGTAACTTCTCCAGAAGAAGGCCACTCAGACGATGACATTCAACCTCCCCATCTCCATTGACCTATAGAAATGTCACTGATCGAAGACCCCTTGCAAAGGCTCCAGCTAAATACGATTATTAATAAAGTACAAGATCTCTCTTCAATAGCGATACATCAAGCAGTGGGCAAATCGTAGTTCAACCACAACTACCACTGCATTCTAAATTGATCGATAGGGCTATTCGGCATGCCTGTTCCTGGTCCTCTTCTCATCAATTTCCATACACTCAATGCAACTACTGCGTTTAAAATTGATTAAAAAAAAAAATTATTGTATGGTTAACCGTAGATATGATGTGGGTAAAAGATGGTTAGGGATACGGTGAGTAGAAATTAATACATTTAATTGTACCAACATTTCGGTCTGAATTTCAGGGCTTCATCAGCCTGAAAAAACATAACGCGATAGTAATTATAACTTAAAGTTTAAAAAATAAAAAAGAAGAAACAGTATAACAAGAGCATTAAAAAAATTGCAAATAACACTATAAAGAGATCATTTCTAATACAGGCCAAAAATATATCCAAAAGAAATGTATTGAAAATGTTATTAATGAAGAAAAAAATAATACACATGAAAAATCAAATAGTGTTGTGTTGAAATGCGCCTTCAACTTAAGGCCAGGCTTTAATTCAATTTTTATTGGCTGGTTGGATATTGTTTGTGGACTGTATGAAAGTAAGACATAAGGTAACGGAGAGAGAACTTATTTACAATCTAAAGGTTGGTTGAAAAAGAGAGAATGTGAATGTTATATACTACACCTATTAATATAGGTATGATGGGTGGCCGAAACAGAACATTTATGGTTGAGGTTGATGAATTTTCATTGGGCGCTATGAAAACTGCAGATTGATGATGATGACGAATGCTGATGTTGCGAATCAGATTTAGAAGGATGCTAATCCTTCCTTTTTCTTGTCTTTCATGTCCCTCCATCTACACTCTCCTGGACTACCAGAGGGTTTTTTGGAAATGTCCTTACTCACTCATAGTTTTCTGTAGAGAATAGAAGTGAAGAAAGAAAGACTACTTTTTGCCAAAAGCTGGCTAGCAGCTATATTATTATACGACGAGAAGATGGTTGGGAGGTGCCCGCAAAATACAGCATAAATAAGTTTAAGTAACTTATTTAATCATGCCAACGTTTAGGCCAGAATTTCTAGCCTTCATCAGGGCTAAGAACAGAACTAGATAACAACCAATGAATACAGGAAATAAAAGAGAAAATATAAACAGAGAAACATAAAGTAAACAATTGCACCGAATAGAATTAATAAAATCAAAGTGATGAAAGACTTGGAAAATAAAATGTATACATAGGTACTTGAAAAAGTAGGTGAAATCGCATTATTAAGGAAATAATTTTTTTTTTTTAATAATTTATTTATTGATATTTACAACTGTATACATATACACATCAAGTAAATTTGCTGTAAGTGATATTATGACATGATAAAAACATGTGGAGAATCTACCCATTGATAGAACTCCAAAAACATTTCTAAAGGAGAAGATCTCGAGGCCATCTTCTTTTCAGACGCCTAGGAGGATTATTAGGTAATGAAGGAGAAGCCCGGTTAGAAACAAGTGGATTTGGGTGGTTGAGAAGTTCATTATGGAAGGAACGGTATCTGGTTCTGGTCAAATAGGCAACATATGGAACATTGAGGTCCTGATGGATGACGATTTGTGACAAAGTTAGGAGCACTAAGGGTTTTACGAAGGATTTTGGACTGTAAGAATCGGTTTCAAGAGGAATTAGATGGTTTAGTGGAGCCCCATAGCTCAACTCCGTATGTCCAAATAGGCCTTATAATAGTCATATAGATCAGTAAGGAAATAAAATAAAAATTGAAGTTATATAACGCAAATAAATATAAATATTTTTGTTTATTAATAATTAAAAAATTATAATTATGGAAAGAAAAAATAAAATTGAGAGAAAGAAAATATGTGTAAACATATTTCATTTATTACATATATTTTTCTTCTCTAAACTAAAATATTCATATTTATTTGCAATATATAACTTCAATTTTTTATTTTATTACCTTAATTATGTTATTTTACCTGCTGTTTCAATTACCCATGTATATATTTTATTTTCCACATATTTCATCACTTTAATTTTATTAATTCCATTCTGTACAATTATTTACCATATGCCATTCTTTTTATACTTTATTTTTATTTTCTGTATTCATTGGTTGTAATCTTGTTCTGTTCATCGGGGATAAGGCTAGAAAATCTGGCCGAAACGTTGGCACGATTAAATAAGTTATTTCAACTTATTTGTGTTATATTTTGATCCCACCCACTAACCATCTTCTCGTCGTATAATAATATAGTTAAGTTATTAGTCGATGTAAAAACTAATAACTCTTTTAGGAAACAAGTCAATCATTTGAACTGAAGTTCACATCTGATAAGGTTTTTATTTAACATCAGTTATCATCAATGACTGCCAATAATCTTTTAAGTATTGATGTTATGGAAAATATAATTATTATTATTTAAGATTCTAAAAATATTAATAACCAGAAAAAAAAATTAAAGGATGAAAATGGTATTGAGAATCCGAGAGAATATAAATTTAGCTATACAATATTTAATACTTTTAAAATTAGATTATTTTTTCTTTGTTAAAACCGTACTGTTCTTGACATCTGACAGTCAGTTCAATTTAATTTAACCGAGAGGGCAGCACCGTAGATGTTAAATATATATTTCAGAGAAAAAAAGTGAATGTTAACTTTTTATTTTTCTACCGCTGGTAGATAAGTGAACTCTGGTGATCGGATAAAATTTTCAATGTTCAGTTTTAACTTGATATATTTAGTTCGGAGCTTATGAATCTGAAAAATTAGCCTATGTTTCTGCCACTATTATCTATTGACCAAAGAGTTTTGAACTGTATTTGTTGAGTTCCGACCCATGATTCTTGTTTAACATACTTTACACCCTGTGGGCAATAGCTGTAAAAAATAAGAAACTAGAAAAGTTAAGAAAAAAATGTATGCATAAGAATTGAATAAAATCAATAACAAGTATTTTTATTTTGTTCAAAAAACTTAGTTGTGGAATTTTGAGCAAGGTGGTGTATATAAAATTTAAAAAAAAAATAATAAAGTTAATTCTTTCTGTTGAAGATACAGCAGGGCTTTCAACAGGCTATCCCAAGGAAACAATATTACAACTATAGCTGTTATAACAACTAATAATTTATTAGGGATAAGTTATCTTCACGTCACTAAGTTATCCTTCAAAATGCCTGACCTTTGTTTTTAAGTTGCAATTTTAAAACCTCCCAAAACTTCCCAAGTTTTAATGTCATACACAATACTTATACTTATACAATACTAATTTAATTAACCGAAATTTACTCGTTTGAAAGATATTTTTTTAAATTTCCAATTAATGATATAACCATACTTCTAGTGATATCTCAACTCATAGCTTTATTTCCATTGAGAAAAATGTCAAAATGAATAATGAAATTAGTACAGAAATTGATAATGACATTAGCAATAAAATAGACGATTATTTCAATATAAGTTTACGTTCTTATGAATTCATGAACGATTTGAATTCTGAAGAAAGAAATTACATGATCTATATAATTTTATTTAACCACTACAATATTATATTAATATATATTATTATATTATAGTATTATTGATTACACAATATATTTATATTATTAAATTAAAATTAAATTTGTGTCACTACGACCCATGTAGGGTCAGGAGTGCTGTACTTTTACTAGGATGTGCTTTTAATGGACCAACGGTTGTGCAAGAAGGTGATTTGGTCAGAATCATGTTCAACCGCCAGTTTTTTGTCCTACTAAGGGAACCCACTTCACGAGTCTGGTTGGACAACGGAGGGCTCCCGAACCCACAGGACTTACGGCTATAGTGAAACAGAAAACAATTATTGGTGAAACAGCCGGTTTTGAATTTTTTTGTGTTAGTAGCACAGTGCCTTACCACTAAGCTACCCACGCCCTTATTTTTATTAGCATTAAATAATATCTTATAATATTTAAATAAATCGGCAGAATGGTCGCTTCACAAGTCAATTTAAAAAAATAATAATTGTTTGCCTCTCTTTAAAAATTTGCTTTTGTGATTTACTGTCTCCCATGTCAGCGCCTCAAGTGTGATAAAATAAAAAGATAAAAAAAATTAAGAAAAGTATTATTAGGCAATTTTTAAAATAATATTTAAAGAATTAGTTCTTAATCAAAGCTTATCATTGTGACTGCATAATATCCTGCAAGGGAGAGTTTACTGAAAGGATGATGGGATCTGGCTGCCCTTCTTGAGTAAGGGCTTCTAATTATTTATTTGTCAGAAATCCTCAGAAAGGAAATTAATTAAATCAAGAAGCACAGAACTTCGGAATTGTTTTTGTTTGCAACTTTGTTTTCACCTTTCTCTATGCCTGTATTATTTTCAATTGAATTTCATAATATTTATTTTGTAATTTCATTTATTAGGTCCATATTAAAAGGTTCCAAATATATAGCTCTTAATCCCTCTGCACCAATTAACAATCATACAGTGGACTAAATACCAAAATCACATTAATGGAGAGTTAGTTCTTCTCGAATTGAATAAATTAAAACTTATTAAAGAACTTTCTAATCATAACATAATTATTGATTTTACCAGATATTTCAAAAATCTTTATTATAAAGTGATGTTGTAATGATCCTCAGTGTCACCACAGGTGGTCCGCGATAGGCCAAAAATATTTTTTTAAGATTTATTGTTAGAAATATAAATTGTTTATATTTCCTGATCGTTCAGTGCTAGTTAAAATGTTTTAAGAGATAAATGTATTTTGAAAAAGTGAAAACTTGTCCAGAAAACTTTTTTTATTTATTTAAATTTACAACTGTATATATATATATTTTTTTTTTTTTTCGAACCCTCTAAAAACAGAAATAAAATGTGA
>NW_027111628.1:442447-447845 GCF_000696795.3 Halyomorpha halys
AGAATATGTAAATGATTCAGAACAACTGATAATCTTGGGAAGGGACCAAGCAATGGTGGTACTCCAATTAGTTAATAAATTGAAAGATCCCTTGGTCACCTTTTTTTCTGACCCCTCGGAGGATATCGAAGTGTCAATTGGATTATCGAACAAATTTTCTTTTATTCGTCTCTATTTTAATTAATTTGATAGCTTCCTTTTTCGTTTAAATTGTTTTTTTATGAGGTTCGTCCGATATTTTTTTTCTTGGTGACGTAAATCAACCTTTGATGTAAAACGGTTCCTGATGTAAATTAGCCGATGACTTCAAACAGAGACTGCTCGTATATTTAAATTAAGACTTGTAGTAATAAATAATAAAATAACAACTGAAACTATAAAAATCATGTATTCCACCCGTATATAAAGATATCGAAAAAGATTGCAGTAAACCATAGGAGCACATATATAATTAAATACAATGAGATAGAAACAATATCTATTCTCCAAGTTCATTAACCCCCCAAAATATTAAATAATCTTTAAAATAATAACCTATAAAATGTTGTTCAGTCCAGTAGCCATATTGGTGCTATTTTCTCTATAATTGACTTTTTATAATCTGAATCGATTCAATTGAATCTAAATCGATCAATGGAATTGTTTGAAATTAATTTAAGTTTACATATATCCAAATCGTACTGATAATTGTTTTTTTTTTATAAAAATAAAAATTATATTTGCCTTTTTTTTTAAATATTTTTTTAATTCAAGGAAGTTATTAGAAATTATAAGAAGAACATATCGTTTTTAGAAACAAAAACTATTTCTTATAAATAACTAAAATAAATGATGTTAGATCTGAAATTTGGAATAATTTAAATTACAAAGTATACAATAAATAATGTATTGATACTTTGCATTCCAGTCCATCTCAGCATCCGTAGAATTAAACTCGTTTTTTTAATTTTTAATAGTTTTTAATCGTAATTTTTCTATGTAAGATTCTCATTCAAAACTTATTTTGATTTTTCAACTGTTCATTATGAACATGCTTGTTTTGTTTAGTTTTTTAAATAAGTTTACTAATGCTAGGAAAATACCTTAGTTCTATATTTAAACTTTTAAATAATTTTTCAAAATAACTTCTATAGCTTATATTAGAAATTTCTACTAATTCAAAAACATCTTTACTTATCTAGAAAAAAATTGATTTTCGTTTACGCTTTATTAGGCTATAATGAAGCCATGGACGAAAAATAAAGTTAAATTAATATTATTCACTAAATTGTTCCAATTTCATGTTCAGAATTAAGCATTAGATATTCTTTTAGTACTTTAGCAACCTAAATTATTTCGTAGATAGAAATCATATAATTATGTAGTATCCTATCAACGAATACCGACTGTAATATCTAGGACTTTATAAAAAGGCCTTTGTTCCACTGAACTTGAGATTTTATCTTTTAAGTCGTATTATTTAAAATATTATATTTTGTAATCTAAAACTAAAAAACTTCCTGCCCCACTTATTCTGTTAACAGATCCGTTACTTAGGACTACATCTGGACAAATGACTGACTTGGAATCCTCATACAAAACTAAAAAGATAGAAAACTGTACGTCGATTCCGACAACTACAACATTTACTAGACAAACGGTCTAAACTTGCAGTCCATTACAAAAGACTGATCAATATGACTATAATAAGACTAATCTGGACATATGGAGTTGAGAATAGGGCTCCAATAAACCATCAAATTCCTCTCGTATCCAATTTTTACAGTCCTAAATCTATGATGATCTTGTTTCTAACCTGGCTTCTCCTTCATATCAGTTAATGAATTTATAAGGCCTATCTGGACATACGGAGTTGAGCTTTGGGGCTCCACTAAACCATCAAATTCCTCCAGACTCCAATCCTTACAGTCCAAAATCCTTCGTAAAATCCTTAATGCTCCTTACTTTGTCACAAATCAAGTCATCCATCAGGACCTCAATATTCCATATGTTGGCGATCTGGTCAGAACCAGATACCGTTCCTTCCATAATCAATTTCTCAACCACCCAAATCCACTTGTTTCTAACCTGGCTTCTCCTTCATTACCTAATAATCCTCCTAGGCGTCTGAAAATAAGATGGCCCCAAGATCTTCTCTAGAAATGTTATTGGAGTTATATAAATGAGTAGATTCTCCACATTATTGTATCATGTCATTTTATAACTCAGGGCAAATTTACTGGTTGTATATATTTTTATACAGTTTTTATGAAAAAATACAAAATGTTCAAATTACTTAAAAATTGGTCAAATAAATTATATTTACTATTATAATGCAAATAAATATTTATAATAAACCTATATATCAAAAAACATATTTATAAATCGCAAATTCATAGATTAAAATTATAAAACAAGTTATAATCCTTTTAATTCCTATTTTTCCATATTATTTTGTAAACACTAAAACCATAACATTTTCCTTTTATTATTGTTGCTTATTGAAACTAGCTAATATTAATTCTATTCTATATAATATATTTCTTTTTTTATTTTAATATATAATATAGGTATTACCAATGTCCATGTATTGTTCAACAGTTGTTATTTATAATATATTATAATGTATTTTATATTTTACTATAGACTAGAAAACCTACATTTTACAAGTTATATAACTGTTCATTTAATAGTATTACTTGTTTCTCAAATTGTGTGTAACTGTAATTTAAATGTATTCTGTGATTTAGATTTTATTTGTTTATTCTTTTCAATATAGTGCAAGCAGGAAAAATAAACAAATTATAAGTCTTTATCCCAGCATTTTAATTTGTACTTCAACTAAATACAATGTAAAATAGCAGAAAGGTGTAAAATATAAATTATATGATGTTCTGTTTCTTACCTTGATTCAATATATTTTAACAAAAGATCGTTAGCACAGTATAGGCTCAATATTTGGAGATTTTTCGGTTATCCGGAGAACACAGCAACTTCTACCTATAACAATCCTTGTTAAATCACGAAATTAATTAATTGAATAAATATAAAATAAAAACGTTATCTAAATTATAATTAATTGACAAATCGATTATTGTCCCTATTAAAAAGAAAGAAAGAACTGCCTCGCTAAATAATGAGAAAATATGTTTATGAAATTTTCATCACAAGAGTTCCTTTTTCGTTTGAAAGGCAGCGTACATTTTACATGTTGACACGTTGCCTACGGAGATAATAAAACTGCAGACTCTAGCAGCCAAATCACAAGAGACAGGGATATACAGGGATTGAGACACATATCTTATTCTTCTGGAAGAGATAACTCTCTAGTCTGGATGTAGCATCAGCCCTAACAGGGAAATGGGGTGCCAGCAGAAACATAATAAAATATAAGAAAGGAAAATCCTTCCTCTTTGGAAAACCAACAGGCGTCTGATCGAGAAAGCTCTTTTACTAAAATCCAAATCAGATTTCGGTTGATAAAGGAAAATAAATGTCAATAAGTTTATTTTTACCACAGAGTTGACCCTTGTAATTGAAAAAACAAAATAAATAATTGTTCATTGAATAAAACTGAAGATTGTAATCAACTTTTTCATCATACATTTTAGATTATAGTATACATACTATCATTAGATATATTATTATTTATTTATAAAAGGACCATGCGATAAATTACCCACATAAATAAATCTCAATATCAAAATGGTATACGAATGAATTTTGAGATATTTACATAGCCTACTTTCAAATTGGATATTTTATCCACTTATTACCGTTTAGTCCATCCACAGAAAAAATAGACATAATTGAAAAAAAAAGGATCATCCCCTTTTACTTTACATTTTAAATACGAATTTTATATTTATATAAATTATCTTAAAGCTATTAAAGAAAATAATAACATATACGCAAAAGTTTTAGCGTATATGTTATTATTTTCTTTTCATTATATGTCTAATAAGTATTTCTTGTTTATTTATACTTTTGTACTTACATTTTATGTACTTTTTTAAATTTTACTTTATTCATTTTAATATAAAATTTCACATATTTTACATCATTTGTAACCACAGCACAATTTATTTTTAGTTCATGTTATGTTATTCTGTTACTTAACTTTATTTGTTTTTATCTTGTTTGTCCCTGATGAAGACTTTCAACCTGAGGAGAAACATTTCCTCATAATAAATAGTTTATTTGCTATTTGAGTTATTTTGACCACATCCGGATCATCTTTGATTACCAACAGTCAATCAACCCTCTTCCAATACTTCTGTTAATGTTAATTGTTTTATTTATTTATTTTAATATGTTGACCTCTCTATTTGTGTGTTTTTATTAGTACTATTATTTTTTGTGTGTGTTTTTTTTAAACTTATTTATCCATTCAAGTGTTTCCTGTAACCGGCTTTTTATTATATTTCCTTTTAATCTACGTGTTAGTCTTATTCTCGTACAATGTATCTATTTGTTTGTTTTTGGTAAACTGATCTACTGCTGTGACTATAAATGATGGTCTGATCTCACATTGCCGTCTAATAGTGAATTTGTTTAGCGGGTCACTGAAGAGGATCTAGTAGGATGAATTCCAGAGAGCGAATTTGTTGATCGGGTGAATTAAAAAATTGTGAAATGGTGAAATTGAAGGAGCAGAAATGAGAGAAAAAAAGGAATAAATTGAAACATTTGTATTTGGTGTATAGACCGAAATTGATTGTAAAAGGAAACTGTAGGAGAAAAAAATTGTTTTCTTTATATCTTATTATACCATGTATGTACAATTTATATATGCCCGATTACGGATTGATAAGTATGCTGTGTGAGATAGCAACCTGATATATTTAGGCAGCATAGATGAATAAAATATTTCTCTCTCTATTCCTATAGATACAAAAGTACCTATAAACCATACTTTTTGAGTTGTGCGTAAAAACAGTTTTAATTTGTTTATAACTTTTTTTAAATATTTATTGTACATAAGAAAAGTTAAAGGCCATTAAAGAGAATATTTTATGCAGTTTTCATCAAAATTAGAAGAGCATTGGATGTACTGCTTGAAAAAAAAACGCGTTTTTCGAAAATTACATACTCAGTTCCCTCTTTGGTATACAGGCGAAAATCCTCTAAAACTAAAAAAGTAATCAATAAAATTCTAAACCACCTACCAGTCAATATATATAGACTGAATGATTGACTGTATTATTTCAAATTATGAAGAAGATGGGAAGTGCGGTTCAAAAGAAAGCAAAAAATAGTTAACTATTATTTATTTGGCAACGTTTCACCGTACTGTTGTTGTTGTTGATTGTTGCTTAAAGGCGTAAAACCCTCTGGTCATCAACGCCTATGGGATGATAAAAGTAAAAAAAAAATAATAAAATAAATTAATAAATAAAAAATAGAAAAATACAAAAAA
>NW_027111628.1:448050-457161 GCF_000696795.3 Halyomorpha halys
CTATCCTGTTTATTGTTGGCAAATAGTGAGTACACTCTTCGAAAATATGTCTAATCGTAAGAATGTTTCACCGTACTTAGTGGAGCTTTATCAGAGCTAAAAAAGATACTAAAACATTTCTATCGATATATATTAATAGTTACGTATTCTAATATTTAATTTATATTATGTTTTTCCTTAATTAGATAATTCTTATAGTTATTATTATTATCATATTTTTATATCTTGTATTTCGTATATTTGATATAAAACCGTTAACAGTCGCCTTTCCTCCACTCTATACACTTCCGATTTTTGTCAATGTTTGGAAATCTCTCAACAGGTGGTTGGTTCTGATTTGATCTTTTCTTATTTATTATTATTGTTAATTTCATTTTAATTTATTCTTTCTCGACCTTTACTTAATCACAACTTACTTCTTTATTTTCCTTCTTTTAGTGTGTTAAATTTTGTTTTCTCAAATCTACTTTTATATTTTTACATGTTATTATACGTCTCCTGTTCATTTCTAACCTAATAGTTTGCGAATTTTTTTATATATTCTTATCATTGTATATTAAATATTAATACTATTTTGACGTGACAACATCTTATAAATTAGATTGCAGGGAGTCATGTAGGCAAAAGTGTAGCGTAACGGAAATAGAATGGGCGTGGCTTAGTAGTATAGTAGTGGGGGTAATTGAGGTTATAGATACTGGAAGTCATGTAGGCAAAAGTGTAGCGTAACGGAGAGTGCGGTAGTGGGGGTAATTGAGGTTATAGGACATTTTCCAGGCATATTACAGCCGAATTGATGCCACTCATCTCATATTTCTCGTACCATCGACCGATTATGAACAGAATAATGGAAGTTAATTGTTAAATATAAATATCATTTGTAAAGAAAAATAAATATCTTGATTCAAATATTGTGTGTCTATTTTATTAATATTATTATTCCAATATTTAGCGTAAAGTTGTCACGTCAGGCGCGTTTCGGCGCGAAGCGCCGAAACCCACACACGTGTTTTTATTTTTATTTCTCCTTTTCGTTTATTTGATTATATTTTTTTTCATTTATATTTACAAAATTTTAACCCTACCTTAATTTATCATTTAAATTAAATTACAATACTAAATTAAAACACAATAAGAAAAGCTATCTGAATCATTGACTTAGTCACAAAAATATACTGTAATAATATAAACATCTTCTTTTTATACACTTTTCAACCGGTTTCCATAAAACCTTTTCATCTCTTATTAGTAATATTGGTCCAATAAGGATCTATGTAGGCAATTAACTATCATTACAATTACCGTTTATGATGTTCGGTGTACTGCTCAAGTTAAGATAAAAAATTAACAAGATTCAAAGAGAACCGGCCTAAAGTTACAATTTTGTTAAATTATGTGGGCAAACGTTTAGGAGGCTATATCCTCGCAAATAATTGAGTTCTATGATTTTTTTGTTGATTCTGCAGGGTATTTAGTCGCATTTCACATAGCATATACAAAATAAAAATAGAACTAAAAATATAAAATCAAACGTTTCTTATTTGAAAAAAATACTTCGTTCTTCAAAAGGCATCAAGTCTAAATTGGGTTGGTATAGGGTATTAGTAACCTATAAATAGGATAAAATGATTATATGAACAATGAATATCGAAAAAAGCAGAAAATCATACAGATAAATCAAGTAAAAAAATTATAATTTTTAATTTCTTTGAAAAATGGTATAAAAGGATTTCAGACGACGCTATAAACGAATATGATCTGCATATTTATTAAAAAAATTTTTTTTTTATTAACTTTACTCACAGCCTTGTTAGGGTTTTATAGTTTTTTTGTGAATATAAAATCATTTAATGGTATCAATACTATTTTTTACTTGTTATTTAGAAAGAGACAAATCGATTGGTATACAATAACCGTGAAAAAATGTTAACTTTCTGCCAAAAATATTTTATTTTGCTTATAAATTTTTTTTCCATCCGAGGGAAATTGGAGAGTTCAGTAGCCTCAAACCTCCCAATGGTGACACGAAACGTTTTGAAAAAAAAACAGTACGTAAATCGGTATAATAATTGAAGAGTTTATTGTTTACAAAGATTCTAGCCATTCCCTTTTATGTATTTTTTTTCCTTTTATGTATTTTTTTTCCTTTTATGTATAGGGAGAGAGAAATGCTTTATTCATTCATGCTGCCCAAATACATCGGGTTGCTACATTTCACAGCATACTAATCAATACGTGATTCGACATATATAAATTATATATTTTTACATGATATAATAAAATAGAAAGAAAACATTTTTTTCACAGTTTTCTTTTATAATCAATTCCAGTTTACAAACTAAATACAAATGTTTCAATTTATTCCTTTTTTCTTTCCCTTTCTTGTCCATTCCATTTCATTTGATCGACAAATTCACTCTCCCGAATTTCCCCTCTCAGATTCTCCTTCGTGACCCGCTAAACTAATTCACTTTTAGACAGCAATGTGAGACCAAACCAGAGAACATAACCATATTGCATCAGTTCAAAACAAATATGAACTTGCTTTTACGTGGATGATTTTTTTTTTTAACAAGCTGTCCTTTTGAGATACTAGGGTGAGTGACCTTCTATAATGATATCTTCTGCCTGAGTTGATAAACAAGGGTACAGTGTAAAATTAGAGTTGTGTGTCTGTATATTAAGTCAAATTAAATAAGTAAGTATAGCAATAATATTATTTTTTTAAGGCAGAGTTGAGGTCTATTTAGCCAATTTTATTTACCTTTTAAGATATTATTACCTATATTAAATATTATTATACAAGCTTCAAAGCTCATTTACTCATTTATACTTAATTCTTAAGTAACTTAATGTTGGCAAATTTACTGATGACGGTAACATTCTTGAGTTTTTTAAATTTTTAATATTCCTTTTTTTATCTAAAAATAACAAATGTGGATTAATTGATTGTTCGAGAGTGGTTTATTTCATTATTAACGCACACAATTTTGATCCAAATATACTCTCAACTTTTATTTGCTTATAACTTCTCATTTCTTAAATCCATAATTACTATATTTTTATTATATACGTATTTTTTTACATTCATATACCCCCTATCTTTTTTATTTTTTCACATATGCACTCATCTTTACATACTTTTATATGTGTATATATATTATATATACATCTTTACAATTAAGAGATTTGAACATTATCTATTTGCCAACTTTTTTTCTAATAATTACATATTTATTTTACTTAAAGAACATGACATAAATATTTAAGGTATAGCCAAAAATATCAGTATGTTGTTAATAAAAATAATGTAATTAATATAAGAACAAAATTTTTATAGGTTTTCTCCTTCAAAATGGCATGAGGGCAGAAACGTTGGAGAGTTTCTGAATATAAAAGTTGGGAGTATATAAAATTGTGTGTGTTAATAACCAATTTGTTTTCAGTAACTCTAGTAATATTATAGCTACTTTTATCATTAGATCTTATTTTTAAAACAATAATTAAAAAAGGGAGGCAAGAAATGTGAATATACATTTTTTTCATCCATGTATAATATGTAAAACAATTTAGTAAGTACGATATCATTAAAACTACCCTAAAATGTTTATTTTATTATTTTAATTAATATAAGAGTTGAAAATGATCAAACGGGATGTGGAAAATAAGATTTTTGTTTACTGAAGAATGGAAGAAGAGCGTGATGCTCGACAAGATGGTAGCCCTCTTCCATTGTAGTTTCTTGTTTGGTCTCTTTCAGTTTTCACAGTATATAAATTGTCCTTTCCTTTACTTCCTTTCCTCGCTACTAGCTCCCTCTTGTTTTATTTATTTTATCTTCCCAAGTTATTCCTTAACGTTAGAATGGTTGCCGACACGCTCAGACATCAAATGTTTAAAACTAAAGAACAAAAATGACACAATGTAACATTCTTATTTCTGTGTGGCTCCATTCAATAATAAAATATATTATATATGCTATTATTCAATATGTAATTATATTGAATCATACAAAAAACGATGAGTATACCCCTGATCAAAACTAATGCAACTTTAGAAAAGTTATAAAATAATATCCGCGCATATTGAATAAACATAGGCGGATAAATGAATTAAATTATGGAAAATAATAAATACAATTGTGTATAATCAATTAATTGATATTATAATTGCTTAACAGAAAAAAATATGTTCTTTAACATGTTATTTGCTTACTTCCCTTATGTTTTCCAGTATTATAATCACAAATTTTAATTATATATTAAATCGATCTGAAGGTGATATATGAGGATAAAAAATTACATATATGTTTTTATTGATCAATGAGTTCATGATGCCAAGATAAAATATTTAAAATAAAATTAAACAAATAAAGTTTTCGTTATAATATAAAGAAAAGAGATTCAATGGAATACCAAAACCTTTTCCTTCTTTTTTTTCACGGAACGGCCTTTCAAGACCACGCGAATTTTTCCCTTCTTATTTTTGCTTTTCTCCCAGTATCTTCTCATCATTTCTGCATGCCTTTGCTTCCTCTCTTTCGACCACGCAGTACTCTTCAGGTTTTCTTTATTTTCCGCAATAACATTGATTTCTTCCAATTGTTTCCCGTACTGGTCTTTATCCAGGCAGTCTTTGTGTGTTATTTTTAATTTTTTGTTTTTTTATCTCATTTGCTTTACATATCCTCCTTCGCTCTCGTATTCACGGAATCTACCATAGAGTTTCTTTAATCCTTATTTTTGATTTAAACAAAAACATGTTTTTTTTTATGAATAAAAAAATAAAATAACGAAGTTATTGTTCCTCAAACCAACTAACATTAGGACAGAAACACCTTAATGTTTCGAAACAACCCCTAATTTGTAGGGGTTGTTGTCGCGATTATACAATGGATGTTTTATCATTAGTCATATCATTTTGGATACTATACATCTATACATATACAATATATTTAGTTGTCATTCAGTAGTAAATTTATGCATTGTTCCAAATTTTATACTTCAATCATTAAGCTATTTTAGCCATAATGCAAAAATAAAAATTCGCTGTTTTCGTTAAATCTACGATTTAAGGCCAAAGGTTTAACATTTCATTAAATCTCCTTTCTTTCTATTATTACAGAAGCAGTTTTTATTTTATTGTATTTTAAATATTTTAACTTGGTCGTATTACGTCATCCAAAAGATTTAAATAAAAAAAGTTAAAAGTATTTATGGTTTCTTTACTTAAAAATAAATAAATACAAACCGATTTTAGAGATAATGGAGCAAACTTTTGATTTAAAAACAATAGTAATAAAATTTTTAAATCGTATAGAAAAAGGAAATTCATGAACTCTTGTCGAAACCATTAAAGTATCTGAAATTAGACTGTTCAGAAGAGGATTCTTATATAATGAAGTTGGAATGGCTTTTAACATCAAAACCTAATATGAAAAAGGAGCCGATCGAGAAATTGTCTATAGAAGGAGCCTAAAAACAATTTTTTAAGGTCAAAGTTTTTTTTTAATTAATAAATGTATAAATAACAATTAAACACAATAAAATATAAAAACATTTCCAGTGTCAAGTAAGATATGAATCCGAACAATTTAAGATTTAATATTTCAGAAGAGAAAAAACATTTAAGGGAATGCACCATATAATGCAAACTACGATGTATTATTACACTATATACTTATGCTATTTCTATTTAGAATAAAAGTGTAGAGGACATGATGTAAAACTCTTTTAAAAAATTAAATATTCTTTTTCTTGGGGGTAGGTGCCTACCCCTGCACCCCCTCCCCTCGGGTTTTCCAATGATACAAAAAATAATCAAATCGAAACCACCTAGATTACCAGTAGAGCACTACTTCCCCAATTTTTGTACTCCCACCAGCAGCTCCTGGGCCAATATTATGACCACCATCATCATCAGATCCAGGCCACCCCCTCATAATTATTTATTGTATTACTTGTTAAAAATAAATAATAGAGTATATGAAAAAACCCCTTGATGTGAAAAAAATATAAAAATCTGCTTTTGAAATTAAAATAGGCACGAGAGAAATTCACTTTGTCCTTAATTACAATAAGTTTATCACTGTTGAAATAGTCTCGCAAATTTCACAGAGTGACCTAAAACTTCTTCTATTTTAACACACCATTAGATAAATCAATGCATGTTTCTGATCTGGTCCTGCCACCAACGACTATGGAGTAGGTAGACTAGTAATCAATAAGCCATTATCACTTGTTCGTGTAATTTAATTACTGTTTACACGGAACCACTCTCAGTCCAGACAAAATACATAATTTCGATTTAGATATCTTGTCAATATCTCAGTAACTATTCTGTTCTATCCATTAATTCGTACAATACATACATACATAAGGGAAATAATAAATGTATACTAGTGAAATTTGAATATCTCGGTAGCACAATAGGCAGCATGTAATCTCAAAACCTAAGTTAAACCCCTCCCCCTTTTTTTTGTAACCCTCCTGTAAAAAATTGTAGCAAGTCCAATATAAACAGAAGATATACATGTTCTAAATCCTTGTGTAACCTGAAGGTATTTTAAGGTTGATATAAGGGAACGTCCACTGTGAGCTGAGAGGCGTGGGCACTAGTTACATTTCAGTTTTATGTTGAACTGAGAGGGTCCGCTTTGCTGGAGGTGAATTGTAGTAGGTTCAGACTGCAGAACCCAAACCCTTTCCCTCGGCGAGTACATCTATCAGGGAGACAGTCCCTTGCCACCTCTTAAGTCGTGGTGGAGGGGCGATTTCTCTGAACAGTTGTTTGGTGCAAGGACTACAGTCCGTCAAAAAAGTTGACGTGCATCCGGCTAATGTACTCCAGCACAGAGGGAAGCTGTAGTTCATCGTGTATAACTGTATTTCTGGCTCTCTGTAACGTTGTGCCTCTTAATATTCGCCAGAGGACGGAGTTCTGAAAGCTCTGCAGTTTTTGAAGAGTGCTTGTGTATAGGTGTCGCAAAAGGGGTGCACCATAGAGCACTGTGGGTCTAACAACTTCAATCTAAGCAAGATCTAAGCATCTTCAATCTAAGAAAGATCTGCGGTGATTTCAGTAGGTGATATAGCTTATATGATTCTGGGGGGCTATTTGAACCTCTCATAAAGAGGGCTGGAGGAGGTGAGATGACGATCGAATGTGACTCCCAAATAGTTCGAGGTGGAGAGCCTCTCGTCGACCTCATCTTTTTTGATGTGGGTTAGCAGCAGTTTCTTTCCTTTCTAGAACGGCATCACTATTGCATGTGTTTTAGCAAGGTTCGCCTTTATCCTAATAAGCTTGAACTTAGCGGTGGTGGTGTTTGCTGCTTCTTGAGCATGGGTGAGCGCCGTTGGAGCATTGACGCTAGAGGCCCGATGTCCTCCGCATAGTGCATTCAGGTGTCGGTTTGAAACTACTGGAGCTGTGAATAGCACAAACAGTATTGGTCACAGCACCTGGCCCTAAGATACTTTCCAGGTGGTAAGGGGCCGAAAAGCACCCGCCGACCCGTACGACGAACGACCTTCCGCTGCGATAGTTTCCTAGCAGTCGATTTAGGGTGTCGGGAAAATTCAATTCCCTCAGTCGGTGGATTAGACGCGGATGGGAGACACACTCGAAAGCCTAGCTACAGTCAAAAGAAATGAAAGCCGCTGTTCATATGGATATGTCCCGGCTCCCCGGCTGGATATGGCTGTGCTCACAGGAGACCCCTCGTTGGAACCCGTTCTACTCAGGCGGTTTAATCTGTTCCTCACCGCAGTTTTCCATGAGGTGGTGAAGGATGAGCTTCTCAAATGGGAAGAGGACACACAAGTTACTTAAATCGAGCGACATTGTAAAAAGTTGCTAAAATTTGAAGACGATGTACGATATGAAACAATCCCACAAGTGGAGATTATAATTCAAAAAATAATATGAGTCAATTGTTCCCGGGCAACACGCTCTACTAAACCCCGATTTGGCGACGGTCTAACGAATTATAACTAGTTTAACTATTGCTCAACTGAAAAAAAAAGAAAAAATATATTTGCCTTTTATTTGAGAAACTATAATAACAATACTACTAATGTACAAAAACAAATATATCGGTTAACCAACGAATTAACGAATTAATATAATAATTCAAAATAAGTAATAATATTTCTAGAAATAATCTTAGATTCAATATTGTATTTTATTATTATTTCTTTTTTATATATATATAGTAGTTACTATTATTGAAAATATCAAAAATAGCAGTAATTAACTTAGAAATCGATAGCGCAGTTAATATGGGTGTATAATTGACCATGATCATAGTGAATATATGAGTGACTGTTTATTCAATACAAAGTGTTATTAGCTATGATCGTATGATGGTCGGTATAGAATCCGAGTGAATCCAACTGAATATTTGCATAGAATTAATTAAAGGGCCTATAGCTCTGTGGGGAGATGTCTGCTAAATTGCAATGCCCAGTCAGTAGTACTCCAGTACTCCAATGCAGTATTTGCTATAAATTACTTAACCATAAATAAATTAATTAATTTCTTTAATAGCATTTTTCGTGAACACGTGGTTCTAAAACATAAGTGTATGACATATAATTTTAATTTATCATAATAAGATAAATTAGTTTTCTTCTTCTGGACATGAAGTGACCTTAACATACTGAAAACAAATAAATAAACAATGGATTGGCTTGCTTGCTGAAACTTGGAATCACGTTTAAGGTTAAAATATTACTATAAACATGGTCGCCAACATTATCCATTTAGTAAATGAATGAATGAAATGTGTTTATTTAATCCTAAAAAAATAAGATATATTCAAACAATGAACACATAGACAATGGAAATAACATCTTTCTATCGATGCATGTGTGCAGTTTTAATTACAACCCGCTAATAACACCTCTTAAAAAAAAATTATATGCATTAAAAAAAATATTTCAGTAATTTAAAACAATTTTTATGAAATTTCAAAACTTTATTTATTGATAAATATTACAATCTGCTATTGTTGGGCTGAAGGCTACGTTGGGATTGGGCCATAGACAACTGATCACATACATACTAAAATAATTTTTTTTTTTTAAATAATAAAAATAAAATAAACAA
>NW_027111628.1:457387-478055 GCF_000696795.3 Halyomorpha halys
TAATTATAAAATTTAAAAAATCTCAAAATCACTATTTATCTGAATCATTCAATCATATAAATAAATACTTTATTCTTTGATATAGCTTATATACTATTATATTACCCAATACCACCCCTTATTATATTATATATTTTCAATGGTAACAAAATTTTATAAATATAAAGATATATAATTGGTAAAGTGGTAAGTACAAAAGTGTGGTGGCAAGATTATTATTATTAAATCGACGTCTTCAGCGGCACTAGTCGATGTTAACAAAGAGATGTTAGAAATGGATTTGCCACTGTCGAAATTATTATCAATATATTTATTTCCCTAGTATATTTCTTTTAAATCTATTTTTATTTATAAGTCATTTATTGTTTCATTATTTTACATTTGTTTTAGTGGCAAACCCATTTGAAACCTCTCCCCATATCATCAATTAATAATGATGAACTAGGTGTTTTTTTCGTTATCTAAACAAAACTGAATATTTTTGTTGATAATAATTATAAATGTTTTGTTCTGTGTTCAAGTGTAAATATTGTTGTTTTGACAAATAAAGAGCTTAACTAAAGAGTCATCTTTATCGTTACAACAGGAACACCCTTAAAAAAGTAATAATTTTGTAGGACACAAATAATTTAAATTAATAAATATATATATATATATTTGTAAGTTACGGACTGTCAGCTGACAGGTCCATATCAGCTGATCGAGAACAGCTGACCGATTGTATATATAGAGACGGACAGGCTCCGCAAATAGATCAGTCTTTGAGAGCACTTTAAGCGTTTCATTTCGCACTCCTCTTTCTTATTATTTTTAGTTTCTCACTTCAGTAAAAGATAACTTGTATAATTGTATTCAGCGATTATCCTGGCGTCCCAAACGACAGGATACATATAGCAGTCTATACTGTAAAGTAATCGTTTTGAGGATATAAGGTATTATTTCTGAGCCATGGATTTTTTTTTTTTGCTTTATGCATATATGGATACAAAAAGAAATATTTATGACGTCTACATTTGAAAAATATATGTATGAGGTATATTCGATATGAGGTACTTTGTGCCAAATCAGCCATTGCATTATGATAATACTAACAGGTGGTGATAACAACTACAGCACAATGGAAAATAATAAATGCTAGACGCAAACCGTTGTAGCTAGTAGATCCGCATAGGAAGGTCGCCGACTATTGGCTCCACTTTACGACTTCTTTTTCAATAAGAAGCTTCAACGTTAACAGTGACGCGGCTTTGATATATGACTTGCGAGCGTGAGGTCCCCACCTGCGTCTCACAGGAGGCTATTTCTTATTATTAAACCTCACCTCTTCTCGCCAGGAATTTAAATCGGATCAACTGAGTACCCGCGATTGGGGACAGCGAATATGTTTGATTAGAAATTGAATATATATTTTTATTTATTAATGAGACTGGTTAAATTTATCAATTATAATAGATTAGACCCATGTAGCCTTAATATACTTTATTAATTTATTTTGCAACTCCAACATTTCGACCAATCTGTTCGTTATCAAGGATAAGACTAAGTTTAAATTTCACAACCTCACAATAATTTATAAAATAGTTACGAGCTATAATACCCAAGCATAATATAATTTTGTTAACTAACTTACAGATCTCGTACATATCAATCAGTTTATTGAAAATTTGATTTGAGGTGCAAATGTTCAGGGGTGCGTTCAGCAAAGACTCACAAATAAACCAAACTTATATATTTGTGGTAACATTTCGACCTGATTTCAGCCCTTTATCAGGACTGAAAAAACAAGATGACCACAATTCAGAGAAACATTAGATAAATAAAAATAATATACAAACTTGGAAAAATACATAATAATAAATTAAGTAGATAGTAGTTGATTAATACTGAATAAAATAAAATATAATATTATAGAGGTAAGAATTATACAATGTAGGTGATAAATATATTTAAAAACAGACAGTGTACAAGTAAATACAGAAATAAACATGATAAAAGGTTTAGAAGAAAATGTGAACGATTAGTAATGGAATTAACATAATAAGATATGTTAGTAACGTCAAAATAAAATTTAAAATTAATTTAAATTACATAAAGAAATGTATGAAAGAAAACGATATGGTACTATGGGCAAGAAAGAAAATGAAATATATGTAACAATGGATAAAAGATGCCAAGTAATACAGGTAAGTAAAACAATAAATAATAAACAATGAAACAATACAAATTTGATTTATTACTCTCAGACTTTATCATCAACACCATGCTTCTTAACTGTTGATAAAATAGTCTGATGGTCGTAAATCAGATTTTCAATTGAAATAATTAACATTATACGATAAAAAATACAAATATGGGTTATCTAACAAAAAATAAGAAGAATCTAAAGAAAAATAACCTTTGAATAGTACTGAGCCTCATTTCTTCTTGATTAATGAAATTGTCGTAAACTATTATATTATGCTTCCTTAGTTATTGAAAGTAAATATTTTTTTGTTATCTTCATAACGCGATAAGGAAAAGCCATTTTACACTTGAGATGTGTGCGATGTAATGGATTCTGGTTATGCTGTTTTCCAATCTGCTTTTGGAAATCCAACAGACAGCACAGGTGGGAATGGGCCCCGTTTATCGCTAGTTTATGCCCAGGTGGTGGAAGGGTAGGGGTAGTAAACAGGTGAATTGCCTCCACCATAAAGGTTAATGTACGGGCTGTGATGATGAGCTTACAGGCATTAGCTTATATTCCATTTTTCAACTCTAGTCGATATGTTATTTTCGTTTTCTGAATTGAACAGAAAATCGACGATATAATTAATAAATCATTCGTCATAAATGTAAGTAATCCAAACAAATTGTTGAAAATAGTTATAAAAACTGGATACTTATTTTTTTTAATATGTAGAAAAATTCAAATTTCTCTTGAGATATCTGTAAAAATTTAGAAATATATTTTAAATAAATAACTTGTTATAGATTAAATACACTTGAAAGCACGTGAGAAAAATTTTCACAACTTTAATATTTTTATAGCAGCCTAAGAGATAATGTCTCATGAGAAGGGTATATTGTCAGGGAAAGAGGGCTGGACGCTTACTCACAGATGCTGGAGTGGTGGGAGCGAGGCGTAGAAGGAAGAGACTGTGAACTACAGATTCCAAAAAGATAAGAACCACAGTCTCCCTCCAGCAGCTCCCAGACTCGAAGAACGATTGACGTGAGAGAAATTCTCAGGTGGCGACCAATTACGGGTTAATTTTAATACTTGGACTCATATATTATATTCACAATAATACTCCTATTTTGTACATATATCTAAAATATAATAATATATCATCAAAAAGATCTAAGGTCATGTTAATGATTTATTTTCCTTATGTTAGCGTGATTGCCGAAATGTTGGATAATTTTTAATTATACTTGTAGTGAAATAATATTTCCTAAAAACTATCAAATACATATATCTCCAACCTAGAACATTCTAAATACTATGGAATAATATTGTAGGGACCTTGCTACTAGCTACCGCGACGAAAACTACTACAGCGGTCAGGAAAGCTTTGTACAAATGTATAACTATGTTATGTATTGTAATATTTCTAAGTGTATTATTTGAATCAATAAAGAGCTAACTTCTTACACGTAACTTCTCTTGACGGAGTTGACGATGCACAAAGTTGTCAAACCAAAGGGTGAATATCCCCCTCAGGAATTTCTCTTCCTCAGGAGTGTTCATAGTGAATTAGTAGATTCCAGTGTTATTTTTGGAAATGTACATTGGACTCAGCCTTTCTCTCTTCCTTCCTATACCTTTTCTTCCTTTCGTAAGGACCTACAGCTAGTTCTACTACGACATACTCTCTTCACGACCGTGAGCTAGTTCCTTACGGGGTGGAGATTCCTCCCTGATAGGACCTAAAGCTAACTCCTGTAGTACTTTTCTGCCCATTTTTGACCGCTGACTTCCAACGGAGTGTAATTTCCATCGTGATAGGATTTACTGCTAGTTCATGTTAAACTCGTCCTTACATTTCTCCAAGCTAACCTAATTGAACACTCATTGCTATAGAGTACCTCACACATTTAATTGGAGTCAGAAATAACAATACCGGATACCTATTTATCTATCCACTTGAGAAAGGCCAGGTTGGCCGAAACGTTGGATATTTGAAATAGTAATAAAAAGAGTATTTGAGAATTAGCTTCGATAAAAATTATTTTATGTAAACAATAATAGCAGCTTCGATGAAGTGGGAAGATTATATATAAAATTATTTATCAGTATTTTTTTTTAGAGGAGAGGGGAGAAATTTTATCTCTAGGGAAGTTGTCGTCTGGAGAATGAAGTGAGTCTGGAAGGACTTTATGAGAGCTCGTCCAGTTTCTTCAATGTCTTTCGTGAAACATGAAGTCTTGCATCGTCGTGTAAGCGTATAGGCTCTATACGATTAACCAATGCAGGTTTTTTTTTTTAACTTTATGATGCATTATGTCAATATCACTCCAGTAGAATGTGGATGAATGATTTCACCTCTGGATAAAATGGAGAAGTGAATTAATCCTGCCAATGACCAGCAAAACCATTTTTTCTTTTTGAAATTTGTTTTTTTCATGTGCTCCGGTCTTTTGTCAATATTTAACAACTAACCGATGCCTTTTGTCATACACAATCCACATTTCATCACACGTGGTTATCCTTTCGAGAAAATACTGTTTTTTTTTTTGCTTCTTTTGCATAGTAATTAATAAACCGCATGCCCTATAAAGATCTAGCAGCTACTGCTCATTAAGCCCTGAGGCACCCATAGATCTACGTTTTCTACCTTACCAATGTCTTCAAGTGTCGAGAAACTGTTAATACACTTGTACTGAAAATCTTTTAACTGCTTGGCAAATGTTATCTTCCACAGTAGGCCTAAATTCGTCATCGTCAATTGCTGCTGGAGGTCTTTTTTATTTATTTATTTAAGTGTTTCGACTACTCGGACCATTTACACAGGATTTACAAATCAGATTACAATTGGAATGTTCATACAGTTGAAATACAAATACAGTTGAAATTACAAAGTGATAAATTTATAATTACAATTACATATAAACAATTACAATTTACATTTTATAAAGTTACAATTAGAATTGACATAGTGAGTAAATTACTGTTTTGGGATCTTCTCTGATCATTTCCTGTACACATGAAGAGAATCGGTGTGACTCCAGAGCAACCCAGTAAGAATGTGCCCAACAGTGAGATCGTTTCAGCAGCAGTGACACTTCGGTGCATATTCTTTTTTTCATGAGATGACAGTGGGTGAGTGGAGTACGGCCCATCCGAAGACGGGTTAATACATCTCTGTAGCAGATTCATGCTTCTGGTCGGACGTTTCACTGTATGTAGACCATTCTTCTTTTTTTTTCTCTTCAACACGCCGATTAATATTATTACCAAGACCGACTAGTGTCTTGTTTTTATGGCTGGAGGTCTTTCTCTGAGTTGTTATCCAAATCTGTGTCACAGCCACAATTTTTTTAAGCCACCGGCGTATGGCTCTTTCGTTACATCCTCTTCCTTTAACACCGTGGTAATTTTTCTTACAGATTGTACTTCCGAAAGTCCATGTTTTAATTCATAAAAATAATACTCGGAAATCGCGTGTTTCCATAGTCATATTTGATGGCATACTAAACAATATGCAATCAATTGGAATGGTAGTAAATACTATGAAAATAGAGCGATTAATAACGGCTTATTATAATCTGTTAATATAAACAAAGTAAACAATAAAAGTCCACTAATCACACTTTGAATTTTTGAAATAATAAAAACGCACATTTCATATGAAATGAATCAATAACTAAACCGTTGTCGATTCTCGAATTAAGGTGTTTACAATTTTATCGATTTTTTGAAACCCCATTTCTTCTTCAAGTTCTGAGAATCATTCATTTTAGTTCTATTTTTAAAATAATTTTAATTAAAATATATATAAATTATATTTAAATACTCTAAGTGCATCCATTACAATAATACAATTAAAAGTTCACTGGAGAGAGGGGGTGGATGATAGGCTTTGAAACGGATTTTCAGTGAAGAAAGCTGAACGACACAGCCCTCCCATCAGCTTTGCCACTCTGCTGGGGATTATTTGCACCTATAGGGGCCTTTAAAATAGCTACTTTTATTTATTGGCATATTTATGATGAAAAATTAATCATTTCAGGATATTTTTTGGAAATGTAAAGAAAGAAAATAGATATTTGTCAATTATTTATTATATCAGGAACTAACAAATGATAATATATCTGGTGTGTACATTTTAACGACTTTCCTAACAAATTTGAATGCCAAGTCCTGTACAAGGATTGTTTGCAAGATCGTTGTTGGCAATGTCATTATATATAATGGGACAAAAAAACACATTTACAGTTTTGATTAGTGAATAGAAACATAATTGAATTGAAGTGAACGGAATTCCATGAGAATTATAAAATTTTGGAAAGTTGTATCTTATTTAATATTGGTCTTATTTTGTATTAATTTTTATAAGGAAAATTAATCACCGTTCAAATAAATACCAACACAATTTATTATAAAATGTATATTTTTCAGTTTTCTTTTCGTCTGAACGTTTTTTGTTTACTTGCCGATATATGGAATATAAGGTAAGGAGAAGTAGTACGAGCGTTCAAAATCTCCTATTCCAGTTTTTACTGAAATATATGTTTTGAGGTCCCCTCGGTCGAACTGACCAAGTTTCACAAACTGGTCTATGAGTTTGTGGGTGTGAATAGTCTAGCTCGGTAATTCAATGTAATTTTTTTTTTAACAATTTATTTATTGCTATTTACAACTGTATACATAATATATACATCAAGTAAATTTGCTGTAAGTGATATTATGACATGATACAAACATGTGGAGAATCTACCTGTTGATAGAACTCCATTTTTAGAGGAGATCTCGAGGTGAACTTCTTTTCAGACGCCTAGGAGGATTATTAGATAATGAAGGATTGGATTCGGGAGGAATTTGATGGTTTACCATGATATTTTGAGGGGAGAGGTCATGGGTTTACGACGAAGGGTAAATGTGATTTATTGTTTTGGCACCATTCTTCAAGGGTGGTGATGTGGGATTGGAGGGTTTGTGATACAGTGTAAGGATCATTGTTCACTGATAACAGACATGTGCCATTAGCATACGTGGTGAGAATAGTATGAGGGTAGGTTGGAATATCAGCTGTAAGAACTGTAAATAGGATAGGACCTAGGATACTACCCTGAGGTACGCCAGCAGACTGATGGAATAAAGATGAATAAGCGCTGTTGTGATTTACTTGAAATAATCTGTCGGAGTATATTCCGCACTCCAATGAAGACGAGACAACATGAACCACACGATAGTATTGCTGAATAGGGGAGAGGGATGTTCGGAATCCGAACTGGTGATCTGGGATTATGTGGTTGGAATCAAGGATGGGGTACAGGCGGTTCAAGATGAGTTTCTCAAGGATTTTAAGAGATAGGATGGATATTCTGGCGGCTTTTGAGTTCTGGGAATCACAATGTAAAATTAAGTTGTGTTTACTGTTACATAAAACTTCTTTTTGAAACGTATTCATCTAAGGTACCTTTAATAATCTTTATTTGAAAAATAACCAATTCTCTTTGTTAGCAGTAATAAATAGTGAATAAGTACAAAATATCAAAGAATTATGTACTTATAATTCTAAAAAAGAAGAAAATAAATAAATAAATAGATATATAGGAAAAATAGGAATAAGAGCTCGAATCGTGAAAAGCAGAAAAATTTCGATCAGTTCCGATCGCTTTCATATTTACACGGCTTCTTTGTATTTAAACTGTTATATTATGGGGGAAACAAATTTTATATTCATTATTCTATTTTCAAGAAACGCTAAAATACGATTTTTATTGTAAGAAAAAGTTTTGTACTATGTGTAACGTTTCAAATTTTTAATAAATTTTCCTAGCAATTTAATTTGTATGTAGGAAGTTAAAGAGCTTTAACGATATGAATTTTGGTAAGTTTTATTAAAATCAGTAGTGGACAAAAAAAACACATTTCAAATATAATACGGATATAAAATGCATGATCACTTCTATTAGCTTCAACACAGTACAGAGGTTTATTATTTGGTGGAAATACGAGAAAAAGAAGGGAGACAATAAGATTTTGCTAATATAAACAACCAGTTTATCCCTGTGAGAGCTCTCCCATTTGATATGTTTTCTTCTTATCCTTAATTCAAAGTACAAGCGATGTCATCGTCATCCGTATAAACTATATAATATTATCAAGATATATTAACTCTGAATTGTAAACGATGCGACTTCATTGAAAGGCCGTAAATTAACAAATTAGGCGGAGGCACTTTTGGGGGGAACCAACAGATTTCAATATTTTGAGACATGAACATTCGAAATCTGTAGAGCTTTAAAAAAAAAAGTTACATCTTCAGAAACGGACAGACTTAACATATTTAGAACAATTATTTTTTAATATTAATGACTAGAAAATTATTGAATATCACTGTGTAATTTGTAATTAAACAAAAAACCCTATGCTTTTGTTAAATCTTAAGCTCAAAATATTGTAATATAAGAAAAGACGGATCGACTAAACACATTAGATACAATCATTTTCAGGACCTTCAGCTAGGGCTTGTTTCAAAACATCCACTATATCTTGTTGAATAATTTAAGCCATTAAAAATAAAAATCAGCTGAGCCGTTCTATCATAACATACCTACAAATGTACGGATTATGACAAAGCCTATTAACTTTATTTGTCTTAATTGTGGCTAGTCCGGTAAAATTCTAAAGGAAATCGGTAAAAATTAATTTTAACCACATCTATTGGAGGCGATACCACAATAAATTATTTAATGAAGTTAGTAACGTTTCATTCCATAAGTAATGGCAAAGCTACAACGATAAAGACTCCAGTGAGATGGTAACTCATTTAAGCAAATCATAACCTAGTTTTGCTAAGGAAATATTAAGGTATATGTTGAACACTATGAGATTAATAAAAGAGAGTAGGATCTAATTTTTATTTTTTTTCTTTGAGTAGCTTTCATATCTAGTCATGTTTCAGGGTTAGGCATAGGAAAAAACCAAAAGAACTGTGATGAGTATTCCATCGCCATGGCAACTTGAGTTGAAAAAAGTTGACCCTTGCAGGAAAAGTAAGCCAATTGGGTCTTATGTGCCTTTCAGGGGCGTGGCAGAGGAGTAGGAAAAGAGTACAAGCGTAAAATGTCTGCCTTGTGTTTCTGTTTAGATCTCAATGGCGGACATTCCTATTGATCTTAAACCTTCGTTTCATGGATGTGGTCTTTTTGGTTCTACTTTCGCTTTAAAGGAGGCATGCGTTGTGCAATTCCTCTGGGTTTGACCTGTCCCTAATTCATACTTATATACTTTTATAATAGTCCTGAAAAAAAGAATGAGCTTCCAGAATTCTAATTTATTTACTTACAATAAATAGTTTTCTTCTACTATTTTGATATTGATATTTGAAATTTCGTCTAATATTTTGATATTGATATTGACTGTCCCCTGGACTATGTTCTTACAATGCTTTATAACACAGAGCCCAATTTACGTTCCGTAGAATTGTATTTGGGTATTGATTTATATTGAAATCTTTAAAACTCAATTTGTCTCGATCCGCCGACTTACCTCTACCAGTGTTCTGGAAGCTCATACTTTTTTTCATGACTTTTATAAAAGTTTCAGTATGAATTTAAAAATTATGGTTCTTTGCTCCTCGATGATATTCGCTTCCATAGGCTCATGACTCATTCATCAAAATCCATCACCCCTCAGAGCCAGAAAAGGGTTAGATACAATTGTAATATATAAACATATATGTGTACGATTGCCGACATATTTCTCTCTATTTTCAAAATACCAGAGCAACCTATGTAGATTTATCTTCCTATCAACTATTTTATTGTTAATAATTCTTGAAACATAGTCAGTTATTCACGATATCAGGTTAGTTTAAATTTAATTTACATATTTCAATCATACAAATTAAATAAGGCAGTACGAATCATGAATATGCTGAATTAATTAACTTATGTTCTTCAATATAAATATTCAATTATTATATCTAATTTAAAACATGATTATGATTTCATACTTCTGCATTTGGCGATGGTTTAATCAATATCATTAGGCTATTTTCTAGTCACTTAATCATTATTGCAATATAGTTTCGATATTCGACTTTCAAAGCATCTCATGTTTTAGCAAGAGTTAAACTAGGAACAGTGATTTTTCATAATTGATCTCGTATATTAGTTCTAAGCTGATATGGTGTGTCAGTGTAATTTAAAAATACACAAATACAGTGAAACTTTAATAAACGGACACCCCTCCAAACAGAAAATTTTCAAATTTTGCGTGAAGTATAGGAATTTTGACCCCTTCGCAATGGACACCTACAGCCAAATAAATTAAGTACATTCAACGGACAGTAACAAAGTTAATTAAAAATTAAGCAAACCATTTCTAATAGTTATATGATATTACATAAATACATACGTATATTTAAATATTACTCAATTTTTTTTTATTAATTAAAGATGAATTCATAGCCATCATTACCTATAGAAAAATATTTTATTTTTTTAAATTCTTCTGGATAGTACTTCCAATGTATTAATTAATATACAATAAAATTTAAAAAACATTTGAGCAAAGAAATAAAACACTCTTTTAAATTAAATTAATTAATTTTCAACAAAATATTTACATTTTGTCGGTTGTCATAGGAATCCCCTCATTTGTCCATAGCGTTTTATTTAAAATCCAATGTGCATTACTACTATTTTTTTCATTTTAATTCAAAATGTTAATGATGGTAAATTTAATAAAATAAAATAATAACAGAAACACTATATTTCAACACAAATAAAATAATATTGTTACAGAAGTTAGCCAAGAAATTTAAGGAAATACTTAAATCATAGATTTTTTTAAAAACGAGCTTAACTTATTCAATTCCTACAGATAAAATCTCATCGCGGAATAAGAGATGTAGCATTGTCGGAAAAATAGTAGGTTTTTCAAATTAATGATGTGAAAACCTGTGATGTTGATATTAACACATATTTTGTTTACCGAGTTAATTTACTAATTTTGAATGTGTTTATACATTAATTTAAAAATTATAAACGTTTAAATAGAACACAAGAGAGGAGAAATGCTTTATTTGGCAATATTACCAAAATACATTGGGTAGCAAAACACACAGCATACTTATTGTGGATTGATAAGGACATATAAACACTATCCATAAAAAAAAAAAATCTACTTTTTTACTTTTTTCAAACAATAATTAATTGTAACCTAAGTATAATATATCACAAATATTTTATTTTTTATAATTTAATTCCTCCTTTTTCTTATTGCACAAAGTTATATTGCATTTTATTATCTATTCTTACCCTTTTTTGTTCTCACTCCTATTCACACTATTCTATCTATTGCACTCTCTCGTAGTATCTATAGGTTACATAAATGCAACGCAAATTAAAATAAATTATCAATAAATATAAATATAGAAATAAATAAAAAAAAATAGCAACAGCAGAAGAACAATAAATAAATAAATTTTTCAAAAATATATAAATTTAAAAAATATAAAAATAAGTCAAAAGAAATAAATAAATATATTAAAACAAACTACTTTCATCCAAACTAATACACTTTTTTTAATACATATATAAATGTATTTATTTTGAATTGCTCTTCTACTTCCACACCCCTCTGGAACGGACAAATCCATTGAACACCTATCTGTCCTTTATAGACAGGTTTCACTGTAGAGCTTTATATTTGAGAAATTTTTCTCTTTCTAGATTAGTTTGCAAATTTCATACTTCGACAATTCAACAATTCATTTATTTTTTTATATTTTATATCTATTAGGTAGAATAGTTATATTCCTCTAGATATTTCGGATCATCTACCTATCTTAAGGTGTTTATTATTTTATTATTTTTTTTATTATTTATTATTTTAATATGTTGACCTCTCTATTTGCGTGTTTTAACGTATTTATTCATTAAATTATTTTATTTTATTAGTACTATTGTTTTTTTTTGTTTTGTTTTTAAACTTATTTATCCATTCGAGTGTTTCCTGTAACCGGTTTTTTATTATATTTTCCTTTTAATCTATGTGTTAGTCTTATTCTCGTAAAATGTATCTATTTGTTTGTTTTTGGTAAACTGATCTAATGCTGTGGCTATGAATGATGGTCTGATCTCACATTGCTGTCTAATATTGAATTTGTTTAGCGGGTCACTGAAGGTCCTGAGGATGGTGAATTCCGGAGAGCGAATTTGTTGATCGGATGAATTAAAAAATTGTGAATTGGTGAAATTGGAGGAGCAGAAATAAGAAAGAAAAATAGGAATGAATTGAAACATTTGTATTTGTTGTACAGACCAAAATTGATTGTAAAAGGAAACTGTAGGGGAAAAAAATTGTTTATTATATCTTATTATTGTATCTCTTTTTTTCTGTGTAATTTATATATGTCCGATTACGGATTGATAAGTATGCTGTGTGAGAAACCAACCTGATGTATTTAGGCAGCATAGATAAATAAAGTATTTCTCTCTCTTCGAGATGTTGTTTTTTCTTCCCTAAGAAATGATAAAATTACAAATTTATTTTGATACAATATAATTATTTATTCTTCATTTAGCCCATAGTTATGTCACTATTTGATTAATTGTCAGTTGCAGGCTACGAACCGGAATTCGCAGAAGGCCTTAACAATTTGACAGTCCCTGTCGGCAGAGAAGCGACCTTCAGTTGTGTCGTTGAGCACCTTGGAGGTTATAGGGTAAGCCAATACAAATTATTGTAATATAAATAATATTTTTAAGCATATTCGTTAGTGAAAAGAAAATCTGTGTGCATCACAAAATTTTCTCTTACAAACTTTATCCCCCCAAGTTTTATGTTGATTAGTGAGCTTGTTTAGAGGTTATCTTGTAACTTTTGTGCCTTTCGAGAGAAAATAAATAAGACCAGGGAAGGCGAAAATTATGAATAGAAATGTTTATTTGTTACATTAAAAATTCGTATTTCAGGTTTTCTCGATTATTTCTCGGTGGAAATGACAAATAAAAATTGTGTTCCAGGCAAGAATTTACAAAAGATTACTTGACCTCGGCAATTCCCGTTCTAATCCAATGAATCTTTTTTTTCCTTTTTTCTTTAGTTATTCGTAAAATTCTTTAATATTTTATATTTCTACATTCTTCAATAATGCTAATAATGAGAATTAGTTGTTTTCAAATGAACAAAACAAAAGGTATTTTAAAGGAAGATTTTTTGAAAATATGGCAGCTCCGTCGTACTTTTTTAATGAGGATAAGACCTCTCCGGTATTAAAGAACACTTAATTACTCACTAATTCACTAAGTTTGATCAAAATTGTTAACGCTGTTTTCAAGAATATTGAAGTAATGTGAAAGTCGATTCCATAAGGTGCCACGTCGATTTGACGGTCGGTCAAATTTAGGAAAAAAGTCGTCACATTCCTGGTATATACGCGCCTTAAACATGTAACATAATTTTTTATGACTTTTCGTTGTATAGCTATCGGTTCACTGACACGCAAAATTCATGTTGGCTGATTTCGGTAGACCTACAACTTGCAGTACACAGAAACGAGACCATCACTGTCACAGTAGGCAGGCACAAGATTCGTTCTGAGCGGTGTTTATTATATGTAGGAGTAATTATTAACCCATGTTTCCGGTTTTATGTTCACACGGACTAGTTCAGGACCGAATCTGTTAGAATCCTTAATTTCAGGTGTTGTGCCGAACATTTGAGGTCCCAATAGGCTTCTTGCTACTATTAAACCCCTTGATTAGTTCCAATTTGGAAAAAATGGGATGTTCCTGAAATCATACTGGAGATAAATGATTCATGTTTTCGTTCAGGAAGCTGGTGGGTGAGAGCCAGAATACCCCCAGTTGAACTTCTCGATGAAGAACAAAGTGGGCATTATGGACGAGGTTCTAGTGTTTTCAGAGGAGCAGAGCGGGAAATAATTATTACTCAGTGGCTACAACGTTGGGTGGGTGCAGATTACGAAAGGTGGACTAACAAGTTGATATCCGATATTGATTCGTGAAATAGTCGCCGACATGCTGAGGCAGATTTTAATATCATCCAACTGTTGATTGTACACGGATGCTTCAGAGTCTGCCAGTGTCATTTTAAATTGAATGATTAAGCAGAACGCCAGGCAATCGAGGAAACAGTAGAAAACTTTGTGGGATACATAAATATTAGCAGTGAAGGAATTTGCCAAAGTTGTCCTTAAGAGGTTGAGAGCGGGAAAAAAGGCTAGAAAAGCTGTCTAGTATAGAAGGAACTAGAATCAACATATGATTGACTAAAGCCCATATGGAGAAGATGAGTGTGTGGTGACACTCAGCCATTGCTCTTCACGAAGTAATATCTAGCGGCGGTCCCGTGGAGAGGAAAGACCAGGTGTACGGAGCTGATTTAAGTGGGTCAACATACCACACAATGAATAGGTACAGGCCCATCCGTATCTTTTGAAGATTTCTACCAACCCTCCTATAAAAAAAAAATAATAATAAATAACATACACATACACAGAGACCATTTTGCGAGACTTGGTTTTTGGGACTGAGAGACCCCATAACGTGTATTTCCATCGGAAATTCGAATTCAAAATTTTGCACAATCGCAATACTTACCCTTATTACATATTCCATACATTGGTAGATGGAAGTAAACAATGTGTATACCAATGATTCAGTGGTGATAAAGAATTAACAAGGTACTGGTATTTTCACTTTCCGTGATAGCCATAATGAAACACTCTCAATGTACTCAGGACTACCTTCGTTCATTTATTTATTTATTTTTTTGGTTTTGCAAGAATATTTACTTTGAACATAGTTATTGAGTAATTTCCTTTATGTGTATTTACTGGTACAATGAAGAATGTTGGAAGAAAAAAGGATTGAGAATGTCAATAAAGTTGGAATTAACCAAATATGGTTGATACCTATATTTTTTATATCGATTTGATGTAATTTCATCGTTATCGATGTGATGAGGAGGTACTTTCAGTACTTTGTGGCAGAAAATTTTAGAACTGGAGGCAGGAGCTTCTTTTGCATTGTAAATCTTACACTTTGTATTGCAGCGTAGTAGGGTAGTAGCGGAACAGAACCCCATGGTTAAAAAAGTCATAGTATTTATTTTTCTCTGTTTGTGTGTGTTTTTAGTGGCTGAATTCATATATACACTTATTCCGTGTGAGTAAGAATATTTAAAAAAAGGTGATACTTTCCCACTTTTTTTTTTAGATTTTTACCATTAATTCCAAAACCATAAAAAAAACTCCACTCTATACAAATATGAAAAAAATAACCTATACATTTCTATGATACCTTCGGAATGGACACCAATGTGTAAGAGCAATTTTAATATTAACGAAAATCGCGTTCTTGCTTGATTTTTTATTAAAATTCAATGTGAAATTTGTTGTTTGTAACTATACATTAATTATATATTGATTTAAAAATTCTTTTTTAGAAGTCAATAATCGGCAAAAAAGCCCAAAACGTCGTACGAATGATATAATGAAGAAAGAAGTAATTAATAGGGTATAAATTTCTGAAAAGAAAAAAAAAAAACGGTTTTGGTATATTTAAGTTAGATTGTATATTTAGTATTTTAGTTAGTATCAATATTTTATGAGTCGATCGTCACATATTATTTATAAAAACTAACTTTTATAATTTATGAAATGCACGTTTCCTATTCAAACTATAAATTTATCTAAATTATTTGAACTCCAAAATTAGCTGGTATAAGCCAACAAAAACAACATTAGTAGAAAAAAAATTAGTACTGAAAATATTATATCTTTGCCAAATCATGAGTCGACGTTATAAAAAAATAAAATAAATATGAGCATGCACCAAATTATCCAGAACAACAAACCTTACTATTAACAATCACAGAATAGAAGGGTGAGTATTGAAAGAAAAATGGAAGCATTAAAGAAAATCTGCAGTAATTACTGAGAAAGTTTGCGACGAAAGTCATTTCAAAACAACCTAACTCAGTGATTCCCAAAGTGTGCGCCGCGTATCCCCGGGCAACGCGGTGCCGTTTTAAAGGCGGCACGAAATATTCAATAAAACAATTCGGCAATTTTTGGGGAACTACAAATCTAAAATTTTTACGCCAAAAATTGTTTTCTATCCTATAAGCATCTTCTGAAACGGCTAGTGGGCAAGCTCGGCTGCCCCACTCATGCTGTAGTAACTAAATAGTACGAAAATAGTAACTATTTATCTTTAATTTTTCAATGTTAAGTGGGTAATCGCTTTTAAAAAGGATAGTTTTCAAGAATGTCACAAATTTAGAAATAAATCTCATGTATTAAGGTCGTCGCGGAAAAAAATCTTTTTTTTTGAGGAGCCCCAAACCGAAAAAGATTGGGAACCTCTGACAAAGTTATTTTGCAGACTTGCCTAAAAGAAAAAGAAAGTTCAATACCAAGATGGAAACATAACGGCAATGTTAGCCAATGAGAGATTACTTAATTACTGGAAATTACTGAATGAATTAGTACGTATTAACGTGAATATATGTTTAATACATCCTACCCATCATGTTTTAATTTTGAAAAGGTCTGTAACATTGCTCAGGAGAACCCATACACGTCCAATCATATTTGGTTTCATGGCTCAGAGTTTCTAACTGAAAGCTTGAACAAGATGGATTCAGACAAATAGGATTGCCAAGCTTCGGAGTACAAATACACCAGGCCATTCATAATATGTCACAACTTTCCCTCTCATTCAGGCTGACGAGTCCGTTTAGTGCTAAATGATTATAGTCAGTATGCGATACAAGCAAGCTGAATGAAATCGGTATATTTTTATTATATTTTAGTAAGTGAATCTTAAAGTGTGATTACATGTAAGTTATATATCCCACAAAATAATCAATACAGAAGTAAATACGAGTAACAGTGAAGCAGCTTGAAGTAGCGATGCATACAGATGAAGCGATGGCAAGATGCCAGCACTTATAAAGGCGAGCAACCATCAATCTGCTTGTTTTCCAACAGAATACTCTCTGTGGCAAGCACTCGCCGATGGGCTTGTCTCAAAGATCACATCTCTTCAGTAACATACTTAAATAAATTATTTCTGTCTCAACTAAATCCTTTAAAACGTTCTATAAAGATAATTTGTTCAAAATTAAAATTGTTTAAATCTTCAACAGTTAATTCACAATGACTATTATTAATTATTTCCTTTTTCTCTTTTCTTCCGTGCGTATTGGTAGCATCTGCAGGACACGCATAACATCAGGCTTATGCTGAGTGGCATACATCAACAAAACACCAAAGGTCACAAGTAATACAAATTTAAGTCCCACTTAAAATAGAGTTTGAAAATGTCACACTGGGGATGAACTATGAAGTTAAACTCTTCGTCGAGCCAAATGAGACAGATGTTTTGAGACATGATTACAAAAGTCTGCAATAAGGTTGCAAACTGTTTAGCAATATTATTTAGGATTTACACTGATAAACGTAACGACTGTTGAAAAATATAATTTTTTAATTATATGGATATCATTTGGACCTTGGTTTCATTAAAACTACCAACAGCACATGAAAACCTAAAAGAACAATACTTAAAGTATAGTAATTTTTCTAAAATATGAGCAATGATAGAGCTATTCGTGTTCAATAATTCCTGATATAGGTTTTTTTTTTTTTGCAGAACCGACATTTCATAAAAAATGCACTGAAAACAATTAAGTTTTTCTTTTTAATAATTTATTTATTGATATTTACAACTGTACACACATATATACAACAAGTAAATTTGCTGTAGGTGACATAGTAACATGATAAAAACATGTGGAGAATCTACCCACTGATAGAACTCCAATAACATTTCTAGAGAAGAAGATCTCGAGGCCATTTTCTTTTCAGACGCCTAGGAGGATTATTAGGTAATGAAGGAGAAGCCAGGTTAGAAACAAGTGGTAGTTGAGAAGTTTATTATGGAAGGAACGGTATCTGGTTCTGGCCAAATCGGCAACATATGGAATATTGAGGTCCTGATGGATGACTTTATTTGTGACAAAGTAAGGAGCATTAAGGATTTTACGAAGGATTTTGGACTGTAAGGATTGGATTCTGGAGGAATTTGATGGTTTAGTGGAGCCCCAAAGCTCAACTCCGTATGTCCAGATAGGCCTTATAATAGTCATGTAGATCAGTCTTTTGTAATGGATTGGCAATTTAGACCGTTTGTCTAGTAAATGTTGCAATAGTCGGAATCTAGGAGCAGTTTCTTGTATTTTTAGTCTTGTATGAGAATTCCATGTCAGTCGTTTGTCGAGATGTAGTCCTTAGTAACGGATCTGTTCGACAGGAATAAGTGGGGTATTATTAAAGGATATTGTTGGGGAAGAGGTCATGGGTTTACGTCGAAGGGTAAATGTGATTTGGTGGGATTTATTGGAATTTATTTTAATCCTCCAGTTTTGGCACCATTCTTCAAGGGTGGTGATGTGGGATTGGAGAATTTGGGATACAATGTAAGGATCATTGTTCACTGACTATAGACATGTGTCAACGGCATACGTGGTGAGGATTGTGTTAGGATGGGTTAGAATGTCAGCTGTGAAAACTGTATAAAGAACAGGACCAAGGATACTACCCTGAGGTACACCAGCAGACTGACGGAATAGGGATGAATAAGCGCCGTTGTAATTTACTTGAAATAATCTCTCGGAGAGATAAAAACGGATAATGAGGAAGTATGTAGGGGGTAGGAATTTACGGATCTTGTATAGCAGTCCTGGGTGCCAGACTCGATCAAAAGCCTGTTCTACATTAAGAAAGACTCCCGAGCTGTATATTCCGCGCTCTAATGAAGACGAGACAACATCAACCACACGATGGCATTGCTGGATAGTGGAGTGGGATGTTCGGAAACCAAACTGGCGATCTGGGATTATGTGGTTGGAATCAAGGACAGGGTACAGGCGTCTTAAGATGAGTTTCTCAAGGATTTTGCCCATGATAGGTAACAAAGCGATAGGACGGTAGGAGGATGGGTATTCAGGCGGCTTTTGAGGTTTGGGAATCATTTTGATAATGGATAATTTCCATGGGTCAGGAAAGTAAGTGGATCTGATTACAGCATTGTAGATGTAGTCGTGTTGTCGTGTATGCAAATTCTTATAGAGTCTGTGAAGTTTTTTTTTTGTCTTCGTCAATGTCATGTTTAGTTTTAAGTGGAGTTTTAAGTCCAGTTTGTTTTCCAAATCATTACGAAATTTGTCCCAGTCAACTCGTCCTTTAAGTTTTTCTTATTTTAGGAAATATATATGTAAGGATCCATTCGACATTAGGATGTCTATTATCCCTTAAATTAAAGCTGGTTTAATGTGCTATAAGGTAAGTTATGAAGTCAATCATGGAAGGAGTAGTTTTTATGATCATTGCTAAAATAAATTGCTTAAAATTTCTAGTTGTTGGGACAAAATTTTTTATGCAAATTAAAGTTCATTAGCTAAGTAAATACGTGTCATAAAGTACTCCACAGTACACTAAAATAGCTTTAATATGAGTGCTAGTAAACATCTGTAAGTCTGATACTTTTTTGAGATATAGTTTTTCATAAATCTAAAAATGTCAAAAGAAGCAAAAAAATAGTTATCAACAATTTTGTTCCTGGGACCTTTCTCCCCAAAATCATACAAAAATAACTAAAAATATATCTATGTCAAAATATTTTTAGTTATTTTTGTATCTGTTTAGCCCTGTTGAAGCTCTACATACTAGGGAGAAACGTCAGAAAATAAATAGTTGGTAACTATGTTTTGTTTCATTTTGTTTTTAACGTTTCGAAACGGCTTCCATTTTTATTTCCCCTAACTGAACTTGGCAGACTCATCAATTTTGACTTGTAATTATAAATGGTTTTCATTGAATTTTTCAAAAATTACAGTGAAATAGCTGACTTTTTCACCAAAAGTGTTTGAATTCCATCCCATTTCGTCGGATGGAAATCACAAGAAGTGGATGCGTTACAGTATTCTAGTTTGTTCACTTTCTAATTGATAAGCACACTTCAATTCTAATAACTTTTAGGACTCAATATTAAATCATTATCTTTTATCTAAATTATTATAAATTCTTTTGAATAATTATTCGATAGCACCTAATATGCAAATACATGAAACTACACTGCTCTAACACATACTTTTTAATCGGATTCACTTTTTTTTCATAATCCCTATTTCCGAAATTTATTGTTTTTAGCTTAAATACATATTTGTTTCAATACTGTCTTCTTCTTCTGCAGTTGCCTACATTTTAAGGAGTTTTTGAGTTTGTAATTTTATTGTAGTTGGCGTTCTATAAATTTTATAATGTGCTGGAGCACACATTGGTTTTGAAATTTAAACTAAATTCAAAAATTTAATTTCTAAATACGTGGCCTGGCACGTCGTATCTGTATTATTATAGCTTGCTCGTTTGTTACTCGAAAGGCAGTAGGGTAGTGGTGACACCGGCCATGGAAA
>NW_027111628.1:480460-492900 GCF_000696795.3 Halyomorpha halys
GAGTTATATTTACAGACTGTGTAATATAAATCTTAATACCTAACTCCCTATGTCAACAACTCAAGAATCTATAAATGTAGGATTACTGATAGAATAAAGCAGTCTATTATCAGCAACCGTGAGTGTGTTTTCTTGTACCTTCTTTCCTTTTTTTTTTGATTTTATAACCCGCTATCTCGTATCTTATGTATATATAAATATTTTATTTGTGATAATCGAAAAATAAAATACAAAGAATAAGGGTTAATAAGGTAGAAAACATTTTTTTAAATGTAATTTTAGCAATGGAAAAAGATGTTTCACTTGATAAGGGGTTCACACAGGCACAGACGAAATAATTCAAAAGACCCTACTGAGGTAGATGTTACCTAATTAAAAAATATTACAAAAAAGAAACCCCAACACGATCCTGAAAAGGCTCCTCCTTTTCAATGGGATTGATATTATCAACTCTTGCGAATTTTCTCAGATAATAACTTCATCAAAGCTACATGAAGCCCATTGAAACACTAGCCACGTTAGGATTATTATATATTTCTCTTTGCCATCAAATATAAACATTTATAGCTTTCCTAATATTTATATAGCTATTTCATTAGCGGGAAGAGGTCCATTATTAATAATTAAATATTAATAACGAATACTAATGAAAAGAGGTTTAAAACATGTTAACCTCGGCTTTTCTTATATATAAAGTTATGTCCTTCCATGGGTGTACCCAGCAGGAGGTAGGAGTGAGCTGCTGCCCCCCTAGAAGTGAAAACAATAAACAATTTAATAAAAATTTGTTTTTAAGCAAATACTAATTGTAATAACTAATAAAGCACTAATACAATTATATATTTTTTTTTTTTAATTTAAATATTTTCTACTACTTTTTAATTTTTATTTTTTGCCCACTTGTAACGTTTCCTCTAAAAAAAAAAAAAAAAAAAAATGCTTTGTGATCTCTGTAACGTATAGAGATGACAAAGCGTTTTTTTTTTTTAATTCGAAGTTTGGCTCTTTGGGGCGCAGAAGCCACTTGGCGGTAGGATTTCAAGCTAACAGGTTCGTTTTATATTTTATTATTTTCTCAATTTTCCTTACCCATGTTATTATTTATGCTCACCATATATTATTATTGTTGTTTTCAATTTTTTTTTTCATTTCTTTTGTTAAACTTAACTTATATTTTGCTTCTTTATCTAACATTATGGTTACATATTTCATTAATTACATGTATTTACTTTGTCACGATTTTATTTTTCTTTCCACAATTTTAATTTTTAAATTATAATTAAACTAATATATTCATATTTCTCTGCATTATATGATTTCCTTTTTATTTTATTTCCTTAATCATGTTATTTTACCTACTTAATCAATTATCTATGTAAACATTTTATTTTCCACTTCTTTCATCACTTTATTTTATTATTTCCATTCTGTATAATTATTCACTTTATGTCATTCTGGTTATATTTTCTGTATACATTGATTGTTATCTTGTTCTGTTCTTAGTCCTGATGAAGGCTAGAAATTCTGGCCGAAACGTTGGCACGATTAAATAAATTACTTCAATTTATTTTGACCACACCCCCCAACCATCTTCTCCTGGTATAAGTCATCCACGGTCAACTATCTCTCATGATTATATATAATTTTCTTTAAATTTTGGTTTCATTCTTCTTTTTTGTGATGTAATGTCACAACCTGGTTGGTTATGGCTTACCCCCTCCCTCTATTATATAAAATGTTTTTAGTGATCACCGTGGTGTATGTTATTTTACATATAAGATGGAATAATAAAGAATTGAGTTTAACTGATGAAGAACGCATTCTGTGAAAAAAAGAACAAATGAAAAAGGTGCATAAAAGACAAAAATAGTTATGAAAGAGAATGGTTTTAAAGTAGTAGTTTTGAAGAGGCACTAAATTGAAGTACAAATTAAAATGCTGGAATAAAGATTTTTATTTTTTTCCTGCTTATATTATATTTAAAAAGATAATGTAATCTGAACCAAAGAATACACGTGAATTACAGTTATATAATTTGCGATTAAATCAAATACAATTAAATAAACAGTAATCTTAGTAATCATAATAAAAACTTTAATATACTATTTTTATATTTTGTTAAATAAACACTTCACATTTTAGTAAAGTTTTGGCCTATTCTATCTATGGACTTTATCTTCTCCGCCCTTGTCAAAATATTAAAATATATTTTCAATAATACTGAAAGCATTTTTGAGATTTTATTAAAAACGTTATATATTTCTGTCTATTTATTAACTGTGGTAATTTTCTCAGTTTTTTTTAATTTATCATTTATAAACTAATATTTTATCAATAATATATTTTTCAAAAAAATATATCACTGTTAAATATTGTATATAAATTATGAAAATTGTCATTCATATATAGTCAAGAATCATTATTTCTTTAACTAAGCTAAAATAGGATCAGTCGATAGAATTGATTGAAACGACACAAAAATGTAGTGTGTTTTAATCAACATTATTTTATACATACAAAAAAGTAGGCTTAATGTGGTTAGTAAGTTTTTTTTAAATATATTTTTGCTACAAAACCAGATTGTTAATATCACAATGAAAAACATGTGCTTAGATTTCCAATTTCTTTACCGTATGGTAATGTCATGTTTCTGAATGGTTTTATATTTTTATGTTATTTTACTAGTGAACTCGAGATACTTTTCTGTCAACAATCTTTATAATTAACAAAATACAGTATTATTACTGCATAGCGACGGTAGCAGCATGACAACGCCCCTGACTTTGGGTTAGTACAGGTTGTGAGTTCGAGTCCCGGCTTTTTCGAGCATATAATTACACAATACTCACTAACGAGTTGTAATACTTATGTAAGTATTTTTATTTATAATATAATTTTTTATTTAAAAAAAAGGTTCTTAATCGGAAAAGTGTTCTATACAATTTTTTAATACAGTATTTAATGTATGATTTTTCACTTATTTATATATGGAATATATAGTAAGTGCTATATTTTCGCTAAACCACGGTTCTAAGGCTGATAGAGTTTCTAGAAACATCATTTATTACTGAATTGTGTATCTCTTTCTCTATCAGTTCAAATTGTAAACGACCTACACTTCTAAGAAATGTATTATCTACCTATTTAAACCAAAAAATAAATACCACAGACACGATTGCTATGGTGTGCTGAATATAAATGTGCACAATTAATCATTGAAATTCTTTCCTAAGTTTTTTTTTCTTTTTCAGAAAACCAATTTAGTTAATGATAATTATGTGATATACTGACTGTTTAAACCATGAAATATATTTGGTATAACATAAACAGATTTACTAAATACATTTTTCAAATAAGGTTCATATATGAAAGAGAGCTTGAACATAATTGAACTGGCTAACATCATCATGATTAATAGTGACATGAAATTTAGAATACTAGAGCTACTATAATTATTCTATTAAGTTCAATATCTAATTAATTTGCCATACATAATTACAGTTTGGGATTATCACTATTATGATTTGCGTTGCGGGTCTCGCTTCCCTCCATTCTCATCAAACTTTATTAAAATGGTCCTTAATATCAGGTAGGTCTTATCCTTACATTGAAATAGTCAGATAAGGGTTAAATGAGGATTTATTTAAAAAATATATATATCCTATAGTATTAAAAAAAATTCTCATTCTTAGCAACAATAAATGAATGATAAATTCAAAATATTAAAGAATTTATTAATAACCAAAGGAGAAAAAATGAAAATTCGATTCGGACAGGAAAATACGATCCGAACGTTCCCCATTGCATTATGACTTCGTCATCATCGCTAAACTGTTGTATTCTTTTCAGATACAAAATTTATACTCGTCACTTCGACATGAATAAAACCTAAAATAGGAATTTTATTGCAACGGAAAATTAAAATTATTTATTCATAATTTTCCCCTTCTTGCTTGATTTTTTTTTTTTTTTTTCAAAAATGACATTAATAGCTAGATCAATACTAAAACATGCTCAATACTTCGGGTTTATGAGGAGAAGATGGTTGGGGTCAGAGTTGGGGAAAAAATAAGCTATAGTTGGAATCAATAGCTTAAATTTGCTATGGATACGACCTTATTTATCAACAAAATATTTATAAATAAATATCGTATCCATTTTTCCATCGTCGCAATTTTAGCTATTTGTTTCAACTATAGCTAACTTTTGCCCATCTCTGGTTGGGGTGAGTTCAATGTAGAACACAAATAATTAAAAACTTTTACTTTGATTAGTGGGCAGCCAGAATTTCAAGCCTTCACCAGGGCTAAGAACAAAAAAAAATAACAATTAATGAATAAACGAATATATAGAATGATTGAAAAATAAGAAAATCCTTCCCGATCGGACCCACCCGCCAGGGAGCGACGGTTCTATATCACTTTTGATATATTTCAAAACGGGAATTTCAAGATAGGTAAATTGAAAAATATTTAAATGCGCCTGAAATTGAAAAACGGCGTCTCTTCACATTTTAAGCAAATATTTCAGAGATAGCAAAAATTGTCGCTCCCTAGGGGTCTTAGAGGGGTGGGTTCAGCGGAGAAGGATGGCCTTTTTTTCGTGTTGTGACCTCATCTTGTGAGATTGTGACATGTTGTACATCGACCAACATATTCGCTATAATTGTCTGTTTGAAAAGTCAGATAAGTAAGGTTAACACGGAGAGCAGGAGTGGAGGGTTTCATGTCGTTTTACAAATTGATGTGCTTAAATATTGCTCGATTAAACTATCTTAAGTCTCCTCTTCCCCTTTTAAGTAAATATTTCAAAAGTGATACAGAACACTCGCTCCCAGGGGGTCTTAGTCCTAACCAGCGGAACGGCCCTCTCTGTTCCAATAATCCACTGGTGTTAGCCGCATGATTTTGACTACCTTGATTGGACCCTGCAACGAACCTTACAATGCCACAAGGAAACTCAAGGCAGTAGTATGCTAGTATACAGTTGTCATTTCTATTATCCATTTGTATGTATGTATTATATAAATTTAATAATAAAGGAGATTACGAAAAAAATCGGGTCTTGCAATATGTACATAGGTGCCTAACATTATGGATCGTATTCAATCCTTATAATCCAAAATCCTCAATGCTCCTTACTTTGTCACAAATAAAATCATACATAAAGACTTTAATGGTTCTCTATGTAACCGATCTAGCCCGAACCAGATATCCACTCCTTCCATTATACCACTCAAACCCCCTAGTTTCTATCCTTGCATCCTCTTCCATTCCTGACGATCCTCCGAGGCGTCTGAAAAGAAGATGGCCACGAGACCTGCTAATGTAAAACGTCATTAGAGTGCTGCCAATGGGTAGTTTCTCTACACGCCTGTAATACTCCAATTTAACCGAGATCAGATTTACTAAATGTATTATAATGTACTGATTGGAGAAGATGATCGGGGGGTTGTGGTCAGCAAAGAAACAACATAAAATAAACAAAAAAATATTTATTTATATTGTTTCTTTGGTGACCGGAACCCCCGATCATCTTCTCCAATCATTAATCTATGGTCAACTATCTACATCTCATTATTATAATGTACAGTTATAAATAGCAATAAATAAATATTTAAAAAAAAATTATGGATATATAAATAGTGTTCATAAATATATAAATAGTTTAAGTATTATAAGTTGTGTAATGCGCACACCGTACTGGAAATTACTAAATTGAAGAATATTTTTAAATAATAATCACAAAATTTAAACATATCGTTATAACGGAAGAAGGGTCCCAAATAACAAAGCTATTATTTTAACAAAATAAATATTTTAATAAAAAAGTTATTAACAAAATAAATATCAAAGATATAATTGTCAGTACGAATCATTTTCAGTGCATTTCGGAAAAGTAAGAGTTTCATAATTTTAAATAATGAATATTACACTCATAAATCATAAATAATTTAAATTCTATAATAATATATTAATTGGAAAAATAATGCTAGGATTGGTTACTTGGAATTTATTAGTAGGAAATATGATTGAATAAGAAATCTCAATCCTGAGACGTTTTCGTAGTCTTAATAGAAACGTCAGTACGAGGAAGCCGCGCGATATTTTGGAGCTATCAACATGCAAATCTCAAAATTACCCGAGACTTGTCTCCATTCCTCATCTACCCCTGTAAATAATTGCCTGAGCAACCCTTTGCCGTAGGCTCTACTAAGGAACACATTCTATCTCCAGTTTACATGGCTAAATTGAAATAAGGAAATCCTGTAAAATGTTATCACTATATTCCTTCCTTAGTATTTTATTTTATGGAAAAGGGTGATAAAGAAGGAATATTGAATAATATAATTCATCATTTGTCTTTTTACCTTACTGCATGTTAAATAATAACTAAACTAAAACCTAGAGAATTTTTTTTTAATATATGGTAGAATATTGCAGTCGTAACTGAAAAAAAAACAACTTATTTGTTCAAGAATTTATATTTCAATTTTTATTTTGTTCATTGAGATGTATAAAAGTGTAAAAGATATAATAAATGGGATCTGAGACTATTAAAAACGTACAATTTTTTTGTTAAACCATAATCGATATGAACATAAACAATAAAAACATAATACACAAGCTTTCCATTTTCGGGCTGGTAATTAAACGAAAATAGTGGGATCCTTCAGAAACAGTTCATTTATTTACATTTCTTTTTTTTGTGTGTTTAGTCGTTGGTTATTCCACAAAAATTATATGGAATGCTCTAGAATCATTTTTTTTTTATTCGGGTGATTGATTATTTGTTATGCTGTAGGTTATACAGACATCATTAATATAGGGACTAGAATCAATAGTGTTTATTTAAACAAAAAATATTTGGTACATAATTAGAAATTAGAAAAATTTCAATCAAATTAGAAAACAAAATAGAATTTCATCACGTTTGTTTTCTTAAATATAAATAGTATTTTATCCTAAAGAAATCTACATAAATATTGCTATTTATCTTCAAATAAATATATCTCTTTACAACTAAAGGAGAATTTCAATTAATTTAAAATAACTTGAAACACAATAATCATTTATTTTATATAAATATTTATTTTTGTCATTACTATTACTATTTCAAAATATAAATTTATACATAAATATAAATAGTTTATACATTGATTAGGTGGCATGGTCCATCTTTTAAACATTTATAAATGATGTATGCGTTTTTATAAAATACTTTAATTTCTTTCCTATCTACAATGTGTCCTATACAACGTAAAATATGACATGGTCAATCATCAGTTTTTTTTACTTTTGATTTTAATAATTCAATCAATTTTAGTTCTTTTACAATTATATCTTAAATCAACCAGTAATAGAAAATCATAAACTTTTATGATTCACTCGTCAACAACAATTTTATTAATACATATATAACCATATACGTATTTCCATTTCGAAAACAGATAAGAAAAACATCTCTCCACAAAATATGGTTCTCTGGAACTTAACTGTATTCAAGCCAAAAAAAGTTTTCGCAGTTGGAATATAATGTTCTAATGCGAGGCAATCATGAAGTAACGTTTACAGTCCTAGATTAATATTAATAAGACCGAAATAACTTTTCCATAAGTGCCCTCATCAAATTTCAATAATAATTCTAAAATTTAGAAATCTATTTGCGACGATTAATTCTAATATAAACTAATAAAAGTTATCTGAAAATCGTGCACTTACGTATTGTATCTCAGTGACTTTTATTAAATCATCTAAAACGCGCTAATTATAACTAAAACTGAATAATTAAAAATTAATTGAAGGAATGATTAATGCCTAAGTCGAAGCGTTAATAATTTAAATCAACCCTTGTTGGGTCATTAGGGTTTGAAAAAAAAAGTTTATCTAACCCGGAAGAAATTTACTTAATATCAAGAGAATACTATATATTTTTTTTAAACCTTATTTCTTAATTTTTCTTTAAAAATTAATAAATAAGTATATACGTACACAATACGTTTTTGAGTTGTGAGAATATCTTTGAGTTTTCTATTGAATCAACATGACTTAACATTTTTTTTTTTAATGCATAGAAATGTAGAGCCATTTTAATTTCAAATATTCATGTAGAAAATAGGAATATTAGTAGTGATATTATTATTTCAGTTTCATGTTTTATTATTTTACATTTTTAACTTCGTAATTATCGCCTCACTTATCTACTTCTATTAGCTTATTTTATTAGGTAAGTAAATGACCTTATATTTATTAATATGACTCAAGAATATATTATTTTAATATATCATTGCTTTGCTATGATTGTACCGTAGAGTTATACATTCACTATGGTGCCCCTCGATGGAATGTACATAAGTTACTATAGTTTTCACAAATTAACTCTATTCTACAATAGAGTATATAAAAACTTTTATTTTGTTATTTGTATGCCTCAATCAATGCAAAACAGCAATATTTATGTATAACAACCGGTGTCCTTAACCTTTTCATACCTGTGGGCTCATTCATAGGTTATCTGCCAGGTGGTGACAAGGTAGTTTTTTTTTTTTTACGAAAAATGCTATTAGGTGTTCCTTAAATGACATTAGATTTACTACCGCGGCAGATACTTACGTTTATAACGACTTGATAGTGCTACTGCACTGCTACGTCAATAAATGTTATGTCAGTGGTCTGCTATACAGTATAAAATATAGGGTGCTGAACGTTTTTCGCCACGGCACATTTTTGTTTTAAGCAAATTTCGCGGCAAATTCGTCGTGCTAAAAACAAAAAGTAAGAAAAAAAATATAATAGTAAATATTTTAATTTTTTTATAATATTTTGACAAAGTAGCATATGTACTATAATTTATTATATAATATTATAGTTTACAATGTTTTATAAACTATATATTATTCAACTCGCCATGGTGGGAAATAACCTCACTAAATATCAAAAAGGTTTGAGCTGCCTCATTGATTTTCAGCGTGTATTATGAACTCGAATGTCATAGCTCTATATTCTTCATTAATGCATGTAACTGAGACCATTTAATTTATTTATCATATATATTTATGAAATCCGCTGTTTTCAATTATATGAAAATGTTGCGATATTTGGTTTAGAATTGACCATTATATCACTATTTATAGGTCATTCTCACTAGATTAGTCAAATTGACACTTCAAGGAACATTGTTAGAAGCTTCTGGAATCAATATCATTTTTTGTGATTTTTTTTAGGTTTTAATATTAAAAAAAGAAAAAAAAGAGCAAATTTTTTATTATTTTCTTTTTTCCATAAAGATGACCAATTATTTTTTAGCTTTTGATATAGAATTTTAATCACCCATTTCTTACTGAATCTCAAACATGGACAAAATCGGACGAAGGAAAATCACAAATATTCGGTCAGCATCTTTCTAAAGCCTTTGAGCCACACCCTGACATCCTTAATTCAACCAACCTTGAACACATTGAAGAAGTATTGAATACTCTACTCCAAATGACCCTGCCACCTAAAGCATTTCATCCATCAGAGATATCCAACATCATCCAGAATTTTCCAACCCGCAAAGCTCCTGGTTATGACCAAATTACATCCCATGTTCTAAAACATCTTCCTCGAAAATCTGTTATATTCCTCACCTACATCTACAATGCTGTCCTCAGATCCACATATTTTCTTGACCCATGGAAATTATCCATAATCAAAATGATTCCCAAACCTCGAAAGCCGCCAGAACACCCATCTTCTTACCATCCTTGATGTAGAACAGGCATTTGATCGAGTCTGGCACCCAGGACTGCTATAAAAGATTCGTAAATTCCTACCCCCTACATATTATCTCATTATCCGTTCTTATTTCTCAGACAGGTTATTTCAAGTAAATCACAACAGCGCTTATTCATCTCTGTTTCCTAAGTATGCTGGTATACCTCAGCGTAGTATCCTTGGTCCTATCCTTTATACAGTGTTTACAGCTGACATCCCAATCCATCTTAACACTATTCTCACCACGTATGCCGATGACACATGCCTATTGTCAGTGAATAATGATCCTTCCATAGTATCCCAATCCCTCCAATCCCACATCACCACCCTTGAAGAATGGTGCCAAAACTGGAGGATTAAAATAAATTCCAATGAATCCCACCAAATCACATTTACCCTTCGTCGTAAACCTTCGTCTTGCCACACAGTATCTTTTAATAATACCACACTTATTCCTCTTGAGCATATCCGTTACTTAGCACTAAATCTGGACAAAGGACTGACATGGAATCCTCATACAAGACTGAAAAGACAGGAAACTGCTCGTCGATTCCGACTATTACAACATTTACAAGACAAACGGTCCAAACTTCCAATCCATTACAAAAGACTGATCTACATGACTATTATAAGGCCTATCTGGACATACGGAATTGAGCTATGGGGCTCCACTAAGCCATCTAATTCCTCTCGAATCCAATCCTTACAGTCCAAAATCCTTCGTAAATTCTTTAATGCTCCTTACTTTGTCACAAATCAAATAATCCATCAGGACCTCAATTTCCCCTATGTTGCCGATTTGGCCAGAACCAGATACCAATCCTTCCATAATAAACTTCCCAACCACCCAAACCAACTCGTTTCTAACCTGGCTTCTCCTTCACTACCTAATAATCCTCCTAGGCGTCTGAAAAGAAGATGGCCTCGAGATCGTCTCCTTTTCTCACTCGAGAAGTGTTTTTGGAGTTCTATCAATGGGTAGATTATCCACATGTTTGTATCATGTCATAATATCACTTACAGCAAATTTACTTGATGTGTATATATGTATACAGTTGTAAATAATAAATAAATTATTAAAAAAAAAAACCTTTTGATACAAAAAAAACTTGTTTTTTTCTAGTAGAAGAAACTATAAGCTACCTTATTCAAGATTTTTTTTTTAATTTTAATCTTTTGAATTTATTAAAACTTAATTTTTTATCATTTATATTACATTAACATATGAATTTTATACTTTCAATTCGCTATAAATATTACGCGAAAAATCAAATGCAATAAACCGAATATATATTTTAGAATCACAATAACACAACTTATTATGAAGTGATACAATGTTTCGATTTCACCTAGCTTTTTAGCTCAATCTTCATCTTCAGTTAAATTCTCATTAAATACTATAATAACTATAAAAAAAAAAGTTTGACAAGTAAATAGTACCCAAAAAAACACTGCACGTAATTAAAACTTGAAAGAAGATATTTGTTCAAACAATATCTACAGTCTAAAAATCATTGAAAATTATGTTATTAGTCGACTGTAATATATATTATGAAGAAAATGGAAAATTTTCTCGATTATTGTTTTTTTTTTTTTTACTTCAGTTATCCGTATTTGGAATATACTGTACAATATGGGAAAATATTACGACCGAGCAATATTTCGAATTTTAATTTTTGACAGAAATACAAGCTTTGAGGTTGTCTTGCAAAATGGCCTGTGTGCGAACAACCTAACTCAAAAATGGGAAGTCGTACTAAACTGAAATAACTAATATAAAGCAGCCATATGCCTGCGATGTGACAGAAACGTTTTGGATAAAATCGACCGACCGAGAATACCACTTTATAGTATCAATTTTTTTTTCAAATTTTACGGTTAAACTCGGCATGTCAGCGTACAGTTAAATGGAATTTAATATGAAATAGGTCTAGTTCTTAAAATAGTCTTTCAGGGCGTAAATGACCAATTTTTAAAAGATGTCTTGCTCTAAAGTAGTTTTAGTGGTATTTATTAAAATTTCTTTAAAATGCAGAAAAATATCCAGTTCTAAAAAAAAAAAAATCTGTCATACCATATTATAAATAATAATAATATTTATTTATAATAATCATAAATAAATATTGCCGATTAAAAAAAAAAAAAAAATCAACCGCTAGAACCAGCGAAGGGTCAGGAGTTCAGTACTTAATAGGAAGAACGGTTGTGCAAGGTGATTTATTTTTTTATAACCCCTGCCTGGTCATTACTGACATACTGGGGAGGGGGCTATATCGAGATAACCAACCTATTCTAATCATGGTGTGGGTGTTTTCATTTCTTGGGACTACAAAAGAAATAAATTATGAGAGATAGTTGACCGTGGATGATCCTCGACATCGCAGCATCTATCGGTCAGTGGATCTTGAGGGATCGTGAGTGTCTGTATCGTGTCGTATTGTAGTGCGTCGTACAGAGACTCTGTTCAAGACAATTTAATTGTCTTATTTTTTTGTTGGTCGACATCGATTTATCGAAGTCGACCCCTCCACATCATTCACCTTTACAGGTTTGGCAGCGGAAGAGGATTCACCGTTGTGAACAGAGCTCTCTGTCCTCGTTACGGTCCGCACCACAGCAGCTCAGTGTTAGTTCGCAGTGCCGTCCGCAACACAACCAGCCGGAATGGCCCCTCCCCATTCTTTG